>NC_069509.1:199880192-200010683 GCF_027579735.1 Bombina bombina
TAAACAATTTAGCATGCCAGCAAAAACGTTTAAAATCAAATAACATGAAATGTCATTAAACAGCCTGTTGCTAGACGTTCCCACTGCAAGTTAGGCTAAAAATTATATGCATATAGTATTATCCCAGTGAAGTGCCATTCCCCAGAATACTGAAGTGTACACATATATACATAACAGCCTGATACCAGTTGCTACTACTGCATTTAAGGCTGAACTTACATTATATCGGTATTGGCAGTATTTTCTCAGTCAATTCCATTCCTCAGAAAATAATATACTGCAACATACCTCTTTGCAGGTGAACCTGCCCGCTGTCCCCTGATCTGAGAAGGAACAACACACTCCGGTGCTGTCTTAAAACAACAAACTTTTGATTGAAGATATAAAAACTAAGTATAATCACCACAGTCCTCTCACACATCCTATCTATTAGTTGGGTGCAAGAGAATGACTGGGTGTGACGTAGAGGGGAGGAGCTATATAGCAGCTCTGCTTGGGTGATCCTCTTTCACTTCCTGTTGGGGAGGAGTTAATATCCCAGAAGTAATGATGACCCGTGGACTGACTACACTTAACAGGAGAAATAGTACAACTCCGGTACCATTTAAAAATAATAAACTTTTGATTGAAGAAAAAACTAACTATATTACACAACTTTCCTCTTACTACCTCCAGCTATGTTGAGAGCTTGCAAGAGAATGACTGGGTATGGCAGTTAGGGGAGGAGCTATATAGCAGCTCTGCTGTGGGTGAACCTCTTGCAACTTCCTGTTGGGAAGGAGAATATCCCACATGTAATGGATGATCCGTGGACTGGATACACCTTACAAGAGAAAACTTCTTGATTAAAGAATCTAAACTAACCTCACTTTACCTCTTCCTATCACTAACACAGGCAAAGAGAATGACTGGAGGTGGGAGGGAAGGGAGGAGCTATATATACAGCTCTGCTGTGGTGCACTTTGCCACTTCCTGCTAAACAGGAGGCGTAATCCCATAAGGATGAACTCCGTGGACTCGTCATATCTTGTAAGAGAAATGGACCCTGTAACCTCAACTGAGATGAGGACATCCCCACCAGATCCACGAACCAAGTCCTTCGCGGCAAGGATGGAAAAATTGGATTCACCGATGCTTGATGCGTGCCACCACCCGAGGAAGAAGAGGTAATAGAGGAAACAGATATAAGTCTGAATCTCCAAGGAACCGCTAGAGCATCTATTAGTTCTGCTAGAGGATCCCTCGTTCTCGACCCGTACCTGGGTAGTTTTGCATTTAGACGGGAGGCCATGAGCTCTATCTCCGGCGTCCCCCATCTGCTGCATATCTTTGCATATACCTCGGGGTGGAGAGACCATTCTCCAGGGTGAAAGGATTGCCTGCTGAGGAAGTCTGCTTCCCAGTTGTCCACTCCCGGAATGTGGATCACGGACAGCATACAATTGTGGGCCTCTGCATAGTCAAGAATTAGATACTTCTCTCATCTCTAAGTAACTTCTCATTCCTCCATGATGGTTGATGAAGGTTACCGAAGTTATATTGTCTGATTAGAATCTGAAACTGGAATGAACCCAGAAGGGGCCAAGCCTTCAGAGCTTTGAAGATTGCCCGGAGTTCCAAGATATTGATTGGAAAGTCCACAGCCCTTGTGCCCTCCTGGCACCCCAAACGGCTCCCCAGCCAGATACACTTGCGTCTGTAGTCAATCTCCCAGGACGGTCTCAAGAAGCATGTGCCTTGGGACAGGTGATCTTGACAGAGCCACAAAGAGCGAATCACTCGACAGGCTGTCCATTACTATCTGTTGGGACAGATCGGAATGGTCACCGTTCCATTGCCTCAGCATACTTAGCTGTAAGGGTCCGAGGTGGAATCTGGCAAAGGGAATGATGTCCATACAAGACACCATGATTCCAATCACCTCCATACACTGGGCCACCAAAGGTCTCAAGGAGGCTTGTAGGGCAAGACATGCTGATGTTAGCTTGCAACGTCTCTGATCTGTTAGAAAGATCTTCATGGATATAGAGTATATCACTGTACCCAGGAAATTCACCCTGGTATTTGAAGTAAGAACTCATTTCCTCTAGTGACAAAGGGTAAAGAATGACTGGGAGGATAGGGGATGTGGGAGGGATATTTAAGCCTTTGGCTTGGGTGTCTGCCTCCTCCTGGTGGCCAGGTGTTGTAATTCCCAACAGTAAGAAATAAAGTCATGGACTCTCCCTGCCTTATGGAAAGAAAAACCCTGTATGTTTCACAGACTCTACCAACTATGACAAATATTCAGCCGACAAAATAAAGTCGCTAAAAAAAAGCACTGCATGTATACAAATATTATATAACAACTTTACTTAAAAAGTGCCCAATCCATAGCGGAGTGTCTTATATAATAAAAGTATATACTTACAGTGTAAGACACCCATCCACATATAGCAGTCAAACCAGTACTGAAACATTTCAGAAGAGGTAATAGTACAAGAGTATATTGTCGATCTATAATGGGAGGCAGCAGATGAATCCCTGCAACCAATTTACAGAGAGCCTTATGAAAAGCTTTCCCAAAGGCAAAAACATGGTATCGGGCAATAGACCCTTCACATCCCTCAGACAAACACTGCACTTAAAGAGGAACTGGGCTTTAATATGCTTAGAAGCACCTTTCACTGAAGAAATCTAGCACATGTTTAACCACCTCCTAAGGAGGCAACGTTTTTAAAACTGAGGTATGAGTCAGGTGGGAGGTGCATTTATAGGCATTTGAGGTTTGGGAAACTTTGCCCCCTCCTGGTAAGAAAGTATATCCCATCACTAACTAGCTTGTGTACTCTCGCCACCTATATGAAAGAAAATTTATGCTTACCTGATAAACTTCTTTCTTGACACAATGAGTCCACGGATCATCTAATTACTAATGGGAATATCACTCCTACCCAGCAGGAGGTGGCAAAGAGCACCCAGCAAAGCTGTTAAATATCACCTCCCTTCCCTCAAACCCCAGTTATTCGACCGAAGCAAAGGAGAGAAAGTAAGCAACAAGGTGCAGAGGTGTCTGAGGTTTATAGCATGACAAAAGCCTGTCTTAAAAACAGGGCGGGCAGTGGACTCATCGTGTCAAGAAAGAAATACATTTATCAGGTAAGCATAAATTTTGTGTCCTTTCTAGTGACACAATGAGGCCACGGATCATCTAATTACTATTGGGAATCAATACCCAAGCTAGAGGACACGGATGATATGGGAGGGACAAGACAGGGAACCTAAACCGAGGGCACCACTGCTTGATGAACCTTTCTCCCAAAAGAAGCCTCAGCCGAAGCAAAAGTATAAAATTTATAGAATTCAGAAAAAGTGTGAAGAGAGGACCAAGTTGCAGCCTTGCAATTGTGCTCCACAGAAGCTTAATTTTTGAACGCCCAGGAAGAGGAAACAGCCCGCGTAGAATGAGCTGTAAATCTTAGGAGGCTGCTATCCAGCAGTTTCATAGGCCAAGCGAATGATACTCTTCAGCCACAAAGATAAAAAAGTAGCCGTAGCTTTCTGCCCCTTACGTTTTCCAGAGAAAATTACAAATCTAGTAGAAGACTGACAAAAATCCTTAGTCGCCTGTAAATAAGAGTTTCAATGCACGCACCACGTCCAGATTGTACAGCAGACAACGTTCCTTCTGAGAAGAAGGGTTAGGACACAAGGAAGGAACAACAATCTTCAGATTAATGTTCCGATCTGAAACCACTTTAGGGAGAAACCCTAAACTTAGTACTCAAAAACTACCTTATCCAAATGAAAAATAAGGTAAGGAGACTCATACTGTAATGCCGAGAGCTCTGAAACTCTACAAGCAGATGAAATAGCAACCTGAACAAAACCTTTCAAGATAATTTAATATAAGGAATGCATAGGCGCAAACTGAGCCTGTTGAAGAACTTTAAGAACTAGATAAAGACTCCAAGGATGAGTAACCAGTTTAAACACAGGCCTGATTCTGAGCAAGGCATGACAGAACGATTGCACATATGGTACATCCGCCAGACGTTTATGTAACAAAAAGGAAATTTATGCTTACCAAATAAATTTATTTCTTTTACGATACGAGTCCACGGATTTCATCCTTATGGGATATCGCCTCCTGGTCAGCAGGAGGAGGCAAAGAGCACCACAGCAGAGCTGTATATATATAGCTCCTCCCTTCCCTCCCACTCCAGTCAATCGACCAAAGTTAGGAAGAGAAAGGAAAAGCCAAGGTGCAGCGGTGACTGAAGTTTAACAAAAATAATGACCTGTCTTAGAAAATGACAGGGTGGGCCATGGACTCGTCATATCGTAAAATAAATAAATTTATCAGGTAAGCATAAATTTCCTTTTCCTTTACAAGATACGAGTCCATGGATTTCATCCTTACTTATGGGATACAATACCAAAAGCTATAGGACACGGATGAAAGGGAGGGACAAGACAGGAATCTAAACGGAAGGCACCACTGCTTGAAGAACCATTCTCCCAAAAACATCCTCGGACGAGGCAAAAGTATCAAATTTGGAAAAAGTGTGAAGAAACGACAAAGTTGCAGCCTTGCAAATCTGTTCAACAGAAGCATTGTTTTTAAATGCCCATGAGGAAGCCACAGCCCTAGTGGAATGAGCTGTAATTCGTTCAGGAGGCTGCTGTCCAGCAGTCTCATATGCAAAATGGATTATACTCTTCAGCCAAAAAGAGAGGTAGCCATAGCTTTCTGACCCCTATGTCTCCCTGAAAAAACAATAAACAAGTTAGATGATTGACGAAAATCCTTACTCGCCTGTAAGTAAAACTTCAAAGCACAGACCACGTCCAAATTATGTAACAGACGCTCCTTAGAAGGATTAGGACACAAGGAAGGAACAACAATTTCCTGATTGATATTCTTATTGGAAACAACCTTAGGCAGAAAACCAGGTTTGGTTTGCAACACTATCTTATCTGCATGGAAAACAAGAAAAGGAGAATCACATTGAAATGCCGAAAGCTCAGAAACTCTGCAAGCAGAAGAAATGGCAACCAAAAATAAAACTTTCCAAGATAACAACTTAGTATCTATGGAATGAATAGGTTCAAACGGAACCCCTTGAAGAACATTAACTAAATTCAAACTCCAAGGAGGAGCAATTGGTCTAAACACAGGCCTGATTCTAGTCAGAGCCTGACAAAAAGATTGAACATCTGCCAGGCGCTTGTGTAGCAAAATAGACAAAGCAGAAACATGTCCCTTTAAGGAACTTTCTGACAACACTTTCTCCAATCCTTCTTGGAGAAAAGATAAAATCCTAGGAATCCTAACCTTACTCCAGGAATAGTCCTTGGATCTGCACCAATAAAGATATCTATGCCATATCTTATGGTAAATTTTTCTAGTAACAGGCTTGCGTGCCTGAATCAAGGTATCAATAACCGAATCAGAGAACCCTCGCTTAGATAAAATCAAGCGTTCAATCTCCAAGCAGTCAGTTGCAGAGAAATTAGATTTGGATGATGGAAGGGTCCCTGAATGAGAAGGTCCTGCCTCAATGGAAGCTTCCACGGTGACAGAGATGACATGTCCACCAGATCGGCATACCAAGTCCTGCAAGGCCACGCAGGAGCGATGAGGATCACCGAAGCCCTCTCCTGTTTGAATCAAGCAATAACCCGGGGAAGGAGAGCAAACGGAGGGAACACTAGCTAGGTTAAACGACCAAGGCACTGCCAAGGCATCTATCAGTTCGGCCTGAGGATCCCTGGACCTGGATCCGTATCTCGGAAGCTTGGCCATGACGAGACGCCATAAGATCCAGCTCCAGAATATTGATGGGAAGTAGAGACTCCGACTGAGTCCACACACCCTGAGCCTTCAGGGAGTTCCAGACTGCACCCCATCCTATCAGGCTGGCGTCCGTTGTCACTATCAACCATGAGGGTCTGCGGAAGAACGTCCCTTGGGACAGATGATCCAGCAATAACCACCAAAGAAGAGAGTCCCTTGTCTCCTGATCCAGATCTATTAGAGGAGACAAATTTGCATAATCTCCATTCCATTGTCTGAGCATGCTCAGTTGTAGAGGTCTGAGATGAAAACGAGCAAACGGAATGATGTCCATTGCTGCCACCATCAATCCAATTGCCTCCATGCACTGAGCCACTGACGGGCGAGGATTGGACTGAAGGGATTGGCATGTATTCAGAATCTTTAACTTTCTGACTTCAAAAAGATTTTCATGGATAGAGTTCCCAGGAAAGGAACCCTTGTCTCTTTTCTAGATTCATCTTCCACCCGTGAGTCCTTAGAAAGGACAGAACAATGTTGGTATGAGACTCTGTCAGCTGATAAGACGCCTGGATCAGAATATCGTCCAGATAAGGTGCCACTGCAATGCCTGTGGCCTGAGAAAATTCTGGGTGCCGTGGCCAGACCGAAAGAAAGGGCCACAAACTGAAAATGTTTGTCCAGAAAGGCAAACCTCAGGAACTTGTGATGATCTCTTTGGATAGGAATATGAAGATATGCATCCTTTAAATCCACGGTAGTCATATATTGACCCTCCTGGATCAATGGAAGAATTGTGCGAATAGTCTCCATCTTGAAGGATGGAACTCTGAGAAACTTGTTTAGACTCTTGAGATCTAAAATGGGTCAGAATGTTCCCTCTTTTTTGGGAATCACAAAGATTTGAGTAAAACCCCTGCCCCTGTATTGGAACGGGACAAATTACTCCCATGGAGGAGAGGTCTCTTACACAGCGTAAGAACGCCTCTCTTTTTATCTGGTCTACAGACAAATCGTGAAAGAAGAAACCTTCCTCTGGGGAAGGAATTTTTGAACTCCAACTGATATCCTTGAGACACGATTTCTAGTGTCCAGGGATCCTGAACGTCTCTTATCTAAGCCTGGACAAAGAAAGTCTGCCCCCTACTAGATCCGGTCCAAGATCGGGGGCCGCCCCTTCATGCTCTCTTGGTAGCAGCAGCAGGCTTTTTGGGTTGTTTACCCTTGTTCCAAGACAGGTTGGGTCTCCATGTGGACTTGGCTTGTGAATAATTCACTTCCTGTTTAGTGGAAGAGGGGACTCCCTTGAAATTTCGAAAGGAACGAAAATTACTCTGTCGTCCCCTTTGCTTAGATGTTTTATCTTGAGGGAGGAGGTGACCCTTACCTCCCGTAATGTCAGAAATGATCTCTTTCAAGTCAGGCCCGAACAGGGTCTTTCCCTTGAAAGGAATAGCCAAGAGCTTGGATTTAGGAGGACACATCCGCAGACCAAGATTTTAACCATAAGGCTCTTCGTGCTAAGATGGAGAATCCCGAACTTTTAGCCGTCAATTTGGTGATCTGAAAGGAAGCATCCGTAATAAAAGAATTAGCCAGCTGATGGGCCTTAATTCTATCCTGTATTTATTCCAAAGAAGTCTGTCCTAAGAGACTCTTCTAGGGCATCAAACCAAAAAGCAGCCGCAGTTGTGACTGTTACAATGCAGGCCGCAGGTTGCAATAAGAACCCTTGATGAACAGAGTTTTTTCAGAAGACCCTCCAACTTCTTATCCATGGGGTCTTTGAAAGCACAACTGTCCTTGATAGAGATAGATGTACGCTTAGCCAGGGTAGAGATAGCTCCCTCCACCTTAGGGATCGTCTGCCAAGAATCCCAAACAGTGTGAGCTATAGGGTACATTTTCTTAAAAATAGGGGAAGGGGAGAACGGGATACCCGGTCTTTCCCATTCCCTTGCAATAATGTCCGAAATTCTCTTAGGAACCGGAAAAACGTCAGAATAAGAAGGAACCTCCAAATATTTGTCCATCATACTCAATTTCTCTGGCGGAACCACAATAGAGTCACAGTCGTCCAGAGTCACCAAAACCTCTTGTAGCAAAAGTCAGAGGTGTTCAAGCTTAAACCTGAAGGACATTACGTCCAAATCTGTCGGGGGCAATGCACGTCCTGAGTCAGACAGTTCCCCCCTCAGACAAAGCCTCCATACCCCCCAATTCAGAGCCCTGGGAGGGTACGTCGGAGATCGCCATCAAAGCATCAGAAGTCGCAGGGACCGTATGGGCCTCTTTCCTACTGTATTTGCCTTGCAATGCTGGCAACTTAGATAAAACTTCTGAAAGGGTGGATGAAATAACTGCAGCCATATGCTGCAGAGTGAATGAAGCAGACGCAGTTGAAGAACACAGCGTCGCCTGAGTGGGCGTTAAAGGCTGTGACGCTTGGGGAGAAAGTTGCGACATAACCTGAGTCTCATCAGTCTGAGAAACATCCTTAGATATACTTGCATTAAAGAAAATTTGTTCTTTAAACTGTAAAGCCCTCAGTACATGAGGGACAAAAAGGAATAGGGGGTTCCACATTGGCATCTAAACACATAGAACATGTACTGTCCTGAAGGTCAGCCATGACAAAAGATAAGCAAAGGCAATATTGGTTGTGGTACTGAGATAAACTGTAAATAAAACAACAAGCAAGCAGCTAATATAAATGAAAAACAAATATGTTGAAAAAAAACAAGTGTACTGTGCCTTTAAAAAATAAAATGGTACAATTTTTACTGCTCAGCACTCGACATGTAAAAGCAGGGAAGCATCGTTAGGTTACACTAGCTTTTCTTAAGCAAGCAGCTAATATGATCTACCCGCTAAATGTGAAAAACCTGAGGGACTGAAATTTACACTTGCACCTAGTCACAGCTCTGCTGTGGCGCCTACCTGTCCCCACGAGCCAACAAATAGCACTCCGTGAACTACGACTGAAACAAGCGGACTTAGGAAACACCGGAGCCTTGAGGTAACACTGCCTTCGGAACCCGGAATACCAACTGCGCGGGTAAGCATGCAAAAGTTAAGCCCCACCTGGGTGGTAGACTAACCAGGACCGCATGGGGAATACAAATGTCAGATAGAAACGACTCTTGAATAAACAATGTGCCCCCTTGAAATGTCCTGTGCTTGTCAAATGTTAAGGCATAATAATTGGAGTAAGAACTCCCTAAACAGTCCCCAGCGTCAAGCCCACATGCAATTGTAATGTAACCGGGCTAATAACTTAAAAAGCCCACTGTTATCGCCTCACAGCTGAATTCTTCAGCTCACATAATAAAAAGGGGGGAAACATCCATGCATATAAATTACTCTTGCAAGTTGATTACCCCTTCCTGGTGTAGGAAATAATGGCCAGTCTGTTCTGAGCTACACCGTCTCCCCAGAATCAAAAGACTGTACATACCTCAATGCTGAGGGCAGCATGAACCTGTCCCACACGAAGAAGAGGTCCTTTTCCTCAACTCCTGCAGATCTGTGGGGACAAACAGGGTCTTAGATAATATCTGCTAAGACCATCAGCAGGGCAGCAAACAGTATGGGAGGCGCAGAGAGAATGTAGAATCACCCCAGTTCCCATTGCTGAAAAACCTGTAGCTTTACCCCTGAGAAAAATAGCACTCACTGGTACCATTTAAAAATAAACTCTTGATTGAAGAATCTAAACTAACACCTCACTTTACCTCTTCCTATCACCAACACAGGCAAAGAGAATGACTGGGGTGGGAGGGAAGGGAGGAGCTATATATACAGCTCTGCTGTGGTGCTCTTTGCCTCCTCCTGCTGACCAGGAGGCGATATCCCATAAGGATGAAATCCGTGGACTCGTCCTCTTGTAAAAGAAATAGACAAGGCAGATATTTGACCCTTTAGGGAGCTTGCCGATAAACCCTTCTCCAAGCCCTCTTGGAGAAAAGACAAAATTCTAGGAATCTGAACTCTACTCCAAGAGTAGCCTCTGGATTCACACCAATGCAGATATTTACGCCATATCCTATGGTAAACCTTTCTAGTCACAGGCTCACGAGCCTGAATCATGGTCTCAATGACCGATTCTGAAAATCCATGCTTAGATAAAATCAAGAATTCAATTTCCAAACAGTCAGCTTCAGAGAAACTAGATTTGAATGAAGGAAGGGCCCCTGAATTAGAAGGTCCTTTCTTAATGGAAGTCTCCAAGGTGGACGAGATGACATCTCCACCTGGTCTGCATACCAGATCCTGCAAGGCCACGCCGGAGCAACAAGAATCACTGACGTCCTCTCTTGTTTGATTCGAGCAATGATCCGAGGAAGGAAAGCGGAGGAAGAAAGGTATGCTAGACTGAAATTCCAAGGAACCGCCAGAGCATCTATCAGTACAGCCTGAGGATCCCTGGACCTTGACCCTTACCTCGGGAGCTTGGCATTCTGACGAGATGCCATGAGATCTAGATCCGGCTGTCCCCATTTGGGAATCAAGTTGGAAAACACTTCCGGATGAAGTTCCCATTCCCCCGGGTGAAAGGTCTGTCTGCTCAGGATATCCGCTTTCCAATTGTCCACTCCTGGAATGTGGATCACAGATAGCAGTTGTGGGTCTCTGCCCACTGAATAATCTTGGACACCTCTGACATGGCCCAGGAGCTCCGAGATCCTCCCTGATGATTGATGTAAGCCACTGAGGATATGTTGTCCGATTGAAATCTGATAAACCGGGCTGAAGCCAGAAGAGCATTGAAGAATGCTCTCAGCTGTAGAATGTTTATGGGAAGAACAGACTCCTCCCGAGTCCATGTCCCCTAAAACCATTAGAATGCCCCAGACTGCTCCTCAATGTAGTAGGCTGGTGTCCGTTGACACAATCACCTAGGAGGGTCTGCTACAGACTCCCTGGAAGAGATTAACCTTGAGACAACCTCAAGGAAGAGAAACTTGTCATCTTGTAAGATTTTAAGGTGTATAAATATGGTATTACTATAGTTAAAGTGAAATGGTATTATTATAGTTATAAAGAGGTTAATGTGTCGTCCTGACTATTTTAACATCAGGCATGATGTAATGCTGAGGTAGTCAGTTTAAGTATAACAAGAGCTAAGATCATATATGGGTAGAAAGGATTGCTGTGGGTAGCAAGAGCTTACAATAGTTAGATCACCTTATTTGGAACAGGGCCAAAAGTATATGGTCAGCATTCTTAAAGGGTATAAGAATCAGGAGAAAGGAGAATAAGCCAGCGTGCCTCTCTGGAAGGGAAAACATCACGTTAAACTCCATAACTTACGGCCTCTCACAGATGCAAACGGGGTAATATTTCATGTACTATTTATCTGTTAAATTGTTTTCTGTGTTTAACCTTGTAAACAATAACATGTAATCTTGTTATTTATCTGTTCTTTAATAAATGTGTGATTGATCAGTTGAAGGTATTATGGTTGTCTGTTTTTGGAGAGTTTAATAGATATACAGGAGATTGTATATGAAATTCGTTTGCACAGAGCCCATTATTGATATATGTATATATTAATTTTGTGACGTGAACAGCTTTTAACATAAGATCCTTTGGTTTAAGAGTAATTTCTTACAATCTGACCAAGATGACTTCGCAGAGAAGATCCGAATAATCCCCGTTCCACTGCCTGAGCATGCATAACTGCAGAGGCCTGAGGTGGAAACAAACAAAACTGGGAAGATGTCCATATCAGCTATCATCAGACTGATTACGTCCATACATTAAGCCTCTGATGGCTGAAGAGAGGATTGAAGTGCCAGACAAGCATAGAAAATTTTCAATTCTCTGACCTCTGTCAGAAATATCTTCATCAATATGGAATCTATTATGGTTCCCCAGAAGACTACTCTTGTAGATGGAATTAATCAACTCCTTTCCAGACTCACTTTCCAACCATGAGAGCGCAGGAAGGATAAGAGCATCTCCGTGTGGGAGTTCGATAAATGAAAGACTGGGTCTGAACCAGAGTGTCGTCCAGATAAGGTGCCACTGCAATACCCTGTAACCGGAGCACTGCCTACAGAGATCCCAGAACCCTTGAAAAATTCTGGGAGCTGTAACAAGTGCTAAAAGGAAGAGCCACAAATTGGAGTGTTTGTAGAGAAAAATAAATCTCAGAAACTTGTGATGATCCCTGTGGATGGGAACATGAAGGTACACATCCTTTCAATCTACTGTCGTCATAAATTGACCCTCTTGAACTAAAGGAAGAATGGAACGAATAGTTTCCATTTTGAAGGATGGTACCCTTAGGAATTTGTTTAGACTCTTGAGAATCAAGATTGGTCTGAAGGCTCCCTCTTTCTTGGGAAAAACAAACAGATTGGAGTAAAATCCCAGACCCTGCTCCTGAACTGGAACAGGAACTATCACCCCCATTTTGGAAAGATACCAAACACAACGTAAGAACGTTTCTTTTTTTCTGGTCGACAGATAATCTTGAAAGAAGAAATCTGCCCCTTGGGGGAAAAGGTCTTGTATTCTAGTTTATATCCCTGGGCCCAAGCCTGAGCGAAAAAAGGAAAGTCTGCCCCCCACAAGATCCGGTCCCGGATCGGGGGAAGACCCTTCATGCTGACTATAAATCATTAGCTGGCTTCTTGGATTGCTTTCCCCTATTCCAAGATTGGATGGGTCTCCAGGAAGGCTTGGACTGTTCCTGTTTTGTAGAGGGAGAGGAAGGTTTACCCTTGAGGTTTTCGAAAAGAACGAAAAAATACTCTGACGTCCCTTCTGCTTATTTCTCTTATCCTAAGGGAGGAAACGTCCTTTTCCTTCTATAATATCAGAAATCTCAGCCAAAGCTGGGCCAAACAAGGTCTTACCCTTGTAAGGAATAGCCAAAAGCTTAGACAACATCTCCCGACCAAGAATTCAACCACAAGGCTCTGCGAGCCAGAATGGCAATCCCGATTCTTATCCATAGGATCCTTAAAAGAACAGCTATCCTCTATGGGAATTGTAGTTCTCTTAGCTAAAGTGGAAATTGCCCCTTCCCCTTGGGGACCATTTGCCAAGACTCCTTAATAGAGTCATCAATGGGAAACATCTTAAAAATAGGAGAAAAGGGAATACCCGGCTTCTCTCATTCCTTAAATTCTGTAGATATGTAGAGAAAGAAATGAGGGGATCCGGAATCTTGTAAATCTCAATCCAAGTTTTATTGGGTTAAAATTGTAGCAACAACACTTGTTACAGCATACTGTGGTACAGCACTGGGTGGTGGTCACTACTGCTGGCGCGTTTCGGCTTTCCCCGCCGTAGTCATAGCAATGGATTGAGATTTACAAGATTCCGGATCCCCTCATTTCTTTCTCTACATATCTGCAATCTAACCAGCAAGGAGATCTCGGTATTACTAAGTTACCTATTGCACCTGACTCCACTGATCCATCGCAGTCGGACGGACACGAGCGGTGCAAGGGAAGTGACGTCACACGCTCAATGGAACGGAGCACAGACACGCTTACACGGACGGAATCACAGGCAGCGGCGGCTTGAGGAGGGGAGCGGACGAAAGGAACCGGAGCCCTACAGGAGGCGAGAAGGGTTCATTCCTCCCCTAGGACCGAGCACCGGACACCTGTGACAAGTGAGTCCTACGTGTATATATATATATATATATATATGTGTGTACTTGCTTCCTATTCTAATGGAGCATGCAAGCACATTGTGACTGTGATTATAAGACTGCATGGTGTTTGATGGCAAGGAGCGGGAGACTGTCCATTTACGGAAGGGAGAATTAACTTTTTGCTTTAACTTAAATTCTGTAGCCCGATCTGGTACGGGAAAACATCCCAGCATGGAAGGTACAACTTCAGCATCAGGAGGAGGAATTACACTGTCAGAATCTGAGATCTTACCCTCAGATGCTACCGAAGACGACGACTCATCAGATCTATGAGAGGGAATATTCTGAATAGCCAAGAATGAGTCAGACACCTTACGCACTGCACTGATTGTTCAGACTTCCTCTTGCGCTTTTTCCCTGTAGGATGGGAAAGGCAGACAACTCATCAGAAAACTGCAGAAGACATAAAGGAAGCAATGTCTTGCAAAGAGACCCCAGGGCACTGTATTTATGGATAGTAACATTTGGGACACCGGAGGAGAAATATGCGGCATATTTTGAACATTGTCAGAAGACTCCTGGACAGCATCCGTCTTAGACAATATTGGCTCAAAAAGTCTATCCTTAAAATGTAATATTCTCTCAACACATAAGGAACAGAAAGCAATTGGTGGTTCAATGTTAGCATTCAAACATAAAGGACATCTGTAATCTATAACAGAGTTATTATCCATCTTTAAAATTATTCAAACTTTAATAATTTTATTTAGACAAAACCGCTAAAGTTTCTTTAAATTTTAAAACTAAACTGCTTTATTTTTAAAGCAATGCTGAGGTGCCTATGTTTATACAGGAAATATGTGTATGAAAAAACAGTCTCCGTGTGAGTAAACAATCAGAGCTGCTACAAATGATATCACAAATGATTGTTTAACGACCGTTTGTCCGTTCCGCACAAAAAATTGCAAGCTGCAATGAATTTCTCCTCCTATACAGGAAGAGAGAATAATAAGTGTGCAACAGCTAAAATTACAGCCACACAAGCACCGCCCATCAAGGGCGTGTCAAATAACGTCTGTCCGACATTTAAAGTGAATCTTCCTTATAATAACAGAAATATCACAAACATTGAGCCAAGTTCTCCTCCAGTGCCTGCAAACACTGCCTTACACACTCCCCTTAACACTAGGAGAAATGTAATAAACATCCCATGCAGGGAAATAATAAAGTGCCATCATTTGTTCCTTAAAGCAGCTTAAGAAAATAAAATTAGCACTAACTTCAATAAAATCTGCCTGGCAGCAAGGCAGCTCACTAGGTTTGAGAGGTCCTTTCCCTCACATGGACCTGTGGAATAATAATAATGGCAGCACTTATTTAAATATGAGGGCGGCGCAGTAAATTATGTCCCACAAGTTCCCTTTGCTTAAAAGCCACCAATGCTCTGCTGAAGAGACTGAAATGGACTACAGCTACACCCTGGAGTAAAAACAGCACATACTTGTACTGCAATAAAAAAAAAATCTTTATTGAAGAATCTTTTCAGACACCTAGCTTTACCACTTCCTTACTCTAACGTAGGCAAAGAGAATGACTGGGGTTGGAGGGAAGGGAGGTGATATTTAACAGCTTTGCTGGGTGCTCTTTGCCGCCTCCTGCTGGGCAGGAGTGATATTCCCAATAGTAATTAGATGATCCGTGGACTCATCGTGTCATTAGAAAGAAATGCAAACTAGTGGACTTATATGCTGTGTGTCATGCAGCTATTTCTGTGGGCTCTTGTTCATGATGTCATGCCATAAATGACAAAATATATATTCTGATACTCTGAGGCTGCGTTTTATAAAACAAAATAAGTGATTTGTTTAGAATACACATTTAGATCTGGGTGTTTTGCTGTTCAAACCTATAGCACTATTATAATCCTTTAACGGTGCAACAGATATTATTTCCTTATATTGTAACAACCCTTGCATTAGTTAGCGAGTCATGAACTGTATTTATAGATATGGAGATGAGGAATGCCCTGTCCCATGTGTATAAATACCTGGGTTGGGGAATGACCTGTATTTTTCTCTCTACTGCAGTGTGTTTGTCAAGTCAATAAACTCTCTAACCTGTCAAGGTCTGAATAGTTATTTCAGCCCAGGGTGAAAATCACAAAGATAACCTTTTGCTTCCAGCTCTATTTCCCTGGTTAGGTGACATTAAGAGGTAGCCCAGACACAGCTCTCAGTGAACAAGACCTCACTAAATACTCTGCAATAGTGTGATACGGTGCAGGACACAAGAACACTTCACACCAGATGCACAGTACATCATGCCAATTCATTTGTGGTTTTCATTTTTACTCATGACTGCATTAATGAAAAGAAAACAAAGTTTGCTATCAATCGACGGACAAATAAAAACACATCTGAAAAAACAAAAAACAAACAAAAATAAAAATATCATGTCCGGCCTTTCAGGAGCAGTTCAAATGAAAACATTTATACTGAAAACCTGTCTCAGTAAATGTAGCTTCAGTCCATAATTCAGGATCCTTAATGCTGTCTGAGAAACACAGATATCTTAATATTTTCATACTGTATTTATTTCATAACTAAAATTCACAAATGGAGAGATACTTGTCCTCCGTTTCATCCGTGATTTGTATATACCAACCTGGCCTCGTCGTGTCCCACAGGGCTGCCAGTCCAACATGCATCCAATCTGGGCTTGACTTTTCATAATTAGAAGATTTGTGATTGGTCAGCTGGAGCTCAAGCACCATAATGGAGAGGATGCTTTATTGATGGTATTCCCCCCCTCCCAGCCTTCCCACACATTCCCAGAAGCTCAATGTGAGATGTTTAGTGCCAGAGTTTCTCAATATCCCTCTGCCTTCCCGGCTTGTTCGCTGGCTCCCACGTGTGCCATGACCTGAATGGCTCATCCACCAGGCAGCCGGGCAGGGGTGATATCGGCGTTGCTCCGCTGTAATGTCTGCTTTGTTTGTACATTTCAGGTAGGTTTGTGTGTCCTCTCAGAAGGCTTTAGTTTTGTTTATAATCTTTACATGTTTCAGAAAAAAATCTGAATAAAGTTACTCATACTCCAGAAACTGCTTGTGATAGAATAGCAAATACCTGAAAGAGAAGAAACAGATTAGCTGCATGAGACTGCACTCTTCTTCTACCATTCATGTAACGCTATAGACAACTCCTCTCCCACCTAAGACTAAACATTGTATTAGGCGACACTAACTTTAAAGTCTACGTTAGAGAGTTTAGTAACCAGAACAAGATTCCACTGTTATATAAAAAGGCTATGCCGTGTATTGTGCCCTGGCTATCGGCTCTGCTACCAATGGGAGAATGACACATGGCCTGATTAGAGCATATAGTCAGTGGCATGCTATGCATATGCAGCTACTGAATCCTAGACTGACAAAATGAGCGCGCACAGCCGGGAGTTGCAGGGGGTAACCGCGCGCGCACAGCCGGGAGTTGCAGGGCGCCAGGCACGCGCGCACACACACAGCCGGGAGTTGCAGGGCACCAGGCACACGCACAGACAGCCGGGAGTTGCAGGGCGCCAGGCACGCTCACACACAGACAGCCGGGAGTTGCAGGGCACCAGGCACGCACACACACAGCCGGGAGTTGCAGGGCACCAGGCACGCACACACACACAGCCGGGAGTTGCAGGGCACCAGGCACGCGCGCACACACAGCCGGGAGTTGCAGGGCGCCAGGCACGCGCGCACACACACAGCCGGGAGTTGCAGGGTGCCAGGCACGCGCGCGCACACACATCCGGGAGTTGTACGGGCGCCAGGCACGCGCACACACACACAGCCGGGAGTTGTACGGGCGCCAGGCACGCGCACACACACACAGCCGGGAGTTGTACGGGCGCCAGGCACGCGCACACACACACAGCCGGGAGTTGTACGGGCGCCAGGCACGCGCACACACACACAGCCGGGAGTTGTACGGGCGCCAGGCACGCGCACACACACACAGCCGGGAGTTGTACGGGCGCCAGGCACGCGCGCACACACACAGCCGGGAGTTGCAGGACGCCAGGCGCACGCGCGCACACACACACAGCCGGGAGTTGCAGGACGCCAGGCGCACGCGCGCGCACACACACAGCCGGGAGTTGCAGGGCGCCAGGCACTCGCGCGCACACACAGCCGGGAGTTGCAGGGCGCCAGGCACGCGCGCGCACACAGCCGGGAGTTGCAGGGCACCAGGCACGCGCGCACACACACAGCCGGGAGTTGCAGGACGCCAGGCACGCGCGCGCGCGCACACACACAGCCGGGAGTTGCAGGGCACCAGGCACGCGCGTGCACACACACAGCCGGGAGTTGCAGGGCGCCAGGCACGCGCGTGCACACAGCCGGGAGTTGCAGGGCGCCAGGCACGCGCGCACACACACACAGCCGGGAGTTGCAGGGCACCAGGCACGCGCGCGCGCACACACACACAGCCGGGAGTTGCAGGGCGCCAGGCACGCGCGCACACACACACAGCCGGGAGTTGCAGGGCGCCAGGCACGCGCGCGCACACACACACAGCCGGGAGTTGCAGGGCGCCAGGCACGCGCGTGCACACACACACACACACAGCCGGGAGTTGCAGGGCGCCAGGCACGCACGCACACACAGCCGGGAGTTGCAGGGCGCCAGGCACGCGCGCGCACACACACAGCCGGGAGTTGCAGGGCGCCAGGCACGCGCGCACACACACACAGCCGGGAGTTGCAGGGCGCCAGGCATGCGCGCACACACAGCTAGGAGTTGCTGGGCGCCAGGCAAAAACGTTAAAAAAAAAAAAATCGGTAAATTAAAACTAAAATGCTAGCAGTAATGTACCCCGATTATGAGTACCGGATATATTACATCAAAAGAGGTCGCCTTGTGAATGGTTACTGAACCCAACAGTAAATATAAGTCACTTTGCTAGGTATATAGCAAGATCCACTACTGCCTCAACTAGATTGCTAACTGATAGAAATATAACGTCACTATCACCACATAAGCAAGTAAGTAATAAGTCAATGTATCCTCTAGATATATACGGAGTATTTTGTGAATAGACACTAAATAGTGCTGGCATGTACTTAATATTGTGATACAAATGTCAGTGGTCTATATACACATTAAATTATCATTGCAGGATTAGCACAATTCTTATGAGCAAAAACATAATTTATGTAAGAACTTACCTGATAAATTCATTTCTTTCATATTAGCAAGAGTCCATGAGCTAGTGACGTATGGGATATACATTCCTACCAGGAGGGGCAAAGTTTCCCAAACCTTAAAATGCCTATAAATACACCCCTCACCACACCCACAATTCAGTTTAACGACTAGCCAAGAAGTGGGGTGATAAGAAAAAAGTGCGAAAGCATATAAAATAAGGAATTGGAATAATTGTGCTTTATACAAAAAAATCATAACCACCACAAAAAAGGGCGGGCCTCATGGACTCTTGCTAATATGAAAGAAATGAATTTATCAGGTAAGTTCTTACATAAATTATGTTTTCTTTCATGTAATTAGCAAGAGTCCATGAGCTAGTGACGTATGGGATAATGACTACCCAAGATGTGGATCTTTCCACGCAAGAGTCACTAGAGAGGGAGGGATAAAATAAAGACAGCCAATTCCTGCTGAAAATAATCCACACCCAAAATAAAGTTTAATGAAAAACATAAACAGAAGATTCAAACAGAAACCGCTGCCTTAAGTACTTTTCTACCAAAAACTGCTTCAGAAGAAGAAAATACATCAAAATGGTAGAATTTAGTAAAAGTATGCAAAGAGAACCAAGTTGCTGCTTTGCAAATCTGATCAACCGAAGCTTCTTTCCAAAACGCCCAGGAAGTAGAAACTGACCTAGTAGAATAAGCTGTAATCCTTTGAGGCGGAGTTTTACCCGACTCAACATAGGCATGATGAATTAAAGATTTCAACCAAGATGCCAAAGAAATGGCAGAAGCTTTCTGGCCTTTTCTAGAACCGGAAAAGATAACAAATAGACTAGAAGTCTTTCGGAAAGACTTAGTAGCTTCAACATAATATTTCAAAGCTCTAACAACATCCAAAGAATGCAACTATTTCTCCTTAGAATTCTTAGGATTAGGACATAATGAAGGAACCACAATTTCTCTACTAATGTTGTTGGAATTCACAACCTTAGGTAAAAATTCAAAAGAAGTTCGCAACACCGCCTTATCCTGATGAAAAATCAGAAAAGGAGACTCACAAGAAAGAGCAGATAATTCAGAGACTCTTCTGGCAGAAGAGATCGCCAAAAGGAACAAAACTTTCCAAGAAAGTAATTTAATGTCCAATGAATGCATGGGTTCAAAAGGAGGAGCTTGAAGAGCCCCAAGAACCAAATTCAAACTCCAAGGAGGAGAAATTGACTTAATGACAGGTTTTATACGAACCAAAGCTTGTACAAAACAATGAATATCAGGAAGATTAGCAATCTTTCTGTGAAAAAGAACAGAAAGAGCAGAGATTTGTCCTTTCAAAGAACTTGCGGATAAACCTTTATCTAAACCATCCTGAAGAAACTGTAAAATTCTCGGAATTCTAAAAGAATGCCAAGAAAAATGATGAGAAAGACACCAAGAAATATAAGTCTTCCAGACTCTATAATATATATCTCTGGATACAGATTTACGAGCCTGTAACATAGTATTAATCACAGAGTCAGAGAAACCTCTTTGACCAAGAATCAAGCGTTCAATCTCCATACCTTTAAATTTAAGGATTTCAGATCCTGATGGAAAAAAGGACCTTGCGACAGAAGGTCTGGTCTTAGCGGAAGAGTCCACGGATGGCAAGAGGCCATCCGGACAAGATCCGCATACCAAAACCTGTGAGGCCATGCCGGAGCTACCAGCAGAACAAACGAGCATTCCTTCAGAATCTTGGAGATTACTCTTGGAAGATGAACTAGAGGCGGAAAGATATAGGCAGGATGATACTTCCAAGGAAGTGATAATGCATCCACTGCTTCCGCCTGAGGATCCCGGGATCTGGACAGATACCTGGGAAGTTTCTTGTTTAGATGAGACGCCATCAGATCTATTTCTGGAAGCTCCCACATTTGAACAATCTGAAGAAATACCTCTGGGTGAAGAGACCATTCGCCCGGATGCAACGTTTGGCGACTGAGATAATCCGCTTCCCAATTGTCTATACCTGGGATATGAACCGCAGAGATTAGACAGGAGCTGGATTCCGCCCAAACCAGAATTCGAGATACTTCTTTCATAGCCAGAGGACTGTGAGTCCCTCCTTGATGATTGATGTATGCCACAGTTGTGACATTGTCTTTCTGAAAACAAATGAACGATTCTCTCTTCAGAAGAGGCCAAGACTGAAGAGCTCTGAAAATTGCACGGAGTTCCAAAATATTGATCGGTAATCTCACCTCCTGAGATTCCCAAACTCCTTGTGCCGTCAGAGATCCCCACACAGCTCCCCAACCTGTAAGACTTGCATCTGTTGAAATTACAGTCCAGGTCGGAAGAACAAAAGAAGCCCCCTGAATTAAACGATGGTGATCTGTCCACCACGTTAGAGAGTGTCGTACAATCAGTTTTAAAAGATATTAATTGAGATATCTTTGTGTAATCCCTGCACCATTGATTCAGCATACAGAGCTGAAGAGGTCGCATGTGAAAACGAGCAAAGGGGATCGCGTCCGATGCAGCAGTCATAAGACCTAGAATTTCCATGCATAAGGCTACCGAAGGGAATGATTGTGACTTAAGGTTTTGACAAGCTGAAATCAATTTTAGACGTCTCTTGTCTGTCAAAGACAGAGTCATGGACAATGAATCTATCTGGAAACCCAGAAAGGTTACCCTTGTCTGAGGAATCAATGAACTTTTTAGTGAATTGATCCTCCAACCATGATCTTGAAGAAACAACACAAGTCGATTCGTATGAGATTCTGCTAAATGTAAAGACTGAGCAAGTACCAAGATATCGTCAAAATAAGGAAATACCACAATACCCTGTTCTCTGATTACAGACAGAAGGGCACCGAGAACCTTTGTAAAAATTCTTGGAGCTGTAGCTAGGCCAAACGGCAGAGCCACAAACTGGTAATGCTTGTCCAGAAAAGAGAATCTCAGGAACTGATAATGATCTGGATGAATCGGAATATGCAGATATGCATCCTGTAAATCTATTGTGGACATATAATGCCCTTGCTGAACAAAAGGCAAGATAGTCCTTACAGTTACCATTTTGAATGTTGGTATCCTTACATAACGATTCAATATTTTTAGATCCAGAACTGGTCTGAAGGAGTTCTCCTTCTTTGGTACAATGAAGAGATTTGAATAAAACCCCAGCCCCTGTTCCAGAACTGGAACTGGCATAATTACTCCAGCCAACTCTAGATCTGAAACACATTTCAGAAATGCTTGAGCTTTCACTAGATTTACTGGGACACGGGAAAGAAAAAATCTCTTTGCAGGAGGTCTTATCTTGAAACCAATTATGTACCCTTCTGAAACAATGTTCTGAATCCAAAGATTGTGAACAGAATTGATCCAAATTTCTTTGAAAAAACGTAACCTGCCCCCTACCAGCTGAGCTGGAATGAGGGCCGCACCTTCATGTGGACTTAGAAGCTGGCTTTGCTTTTCTAGAAGGCTTGGATTTATTCCAGACTGGAGATGGTTTCTAAACTGAAACTGCTCCTGAGGATGAAGGATCAGGCTTTTGTTCTTTGTTGAAACGAAAGGAACGAAAACTATTATTATCCCTGTTTTTACCCTTAGATTTTTTATCCTGTGGTAAAAAAGTTCCTTTCCCACCAGTAAGATAATCGAGATAATAGATAATAGTCGAGATAATAGAATCCAACTGAGAACCAAATAATTTGTTACCCTGGAAAGAAATGGAAAGTAGAGTCGATTTAGAAGACATATCAGCATTCCAAGTTTTAAGCCATAAAGCTATTCTAGCTAAAATAGCTAGAGACATAAACCTGACATCAACTCTGATAATATCAAAAATGGCATCACAGATAAAATTGTTAGCATGTTGAAGAAGAATAATAATATTATGAGAATCATGATCTGTTACTTGTTGCGCTAAAGTTTCCAACCAAAAAGTTGAAGCTGCAGCATCATCAGCCAATGATATAGCAGGTCTAAGAAGATTACCTGAACACAGATAAGCTTTTCTTAGAAAGGATTCAATTTTCCTATCTAAAGGATCCTTAAACGAAGTACCATCTGACGTAGGAATAGTAGTACGTTTAGCAAGGGTAGAAATAGCCCCATCAACTTTAGGGATTTTGTCCCAAAATTCTAATCTGTCAGACGGCACAGGATATAATTGCTTAAAACGTTTAGGAGGAGTAAATGAATTACCCAAATTATTCCATTCTCTGGAAATTACTTCAGAAATAGCACCAGGAACAGGAAAAACTTCTGGAATAACCACAGGAGATTTAAAGACCTTATCTAAACGTTTAGATTTAGTATCAAGAGGACCAGAATCCTCAATTTCTAAAGCAATTAGTACTTCTTTAAGTAAAGAACGAATAAATTCCATTTTAAATAAATATGAAGATTTATCAGCATCAATCTCTGAGACAGAATCCTCTGAACCAGAAGAGTCATTAGAATCAGAATGATTATGTTCATTTAAAAATTCATCTGTATAAAGAGAAGTTTTAAAAGATTTTTTATGTTTACAAGAAGGAGGAATAACAGACATAGCCTTCTTGATGGATTCAGAAACAAAATCTCTTATGTTATCAGGAACATTCTGAACATTAGATGTTGATGGAACTGCAACAGGTAATGGTACATTACTAAAGGAAATATTATCTGCATTAACAAGTTTGTCATGACAATTAATACAAACAACAGCTGGAGGAATAGCTACCAAAAGTTTACAGCAGATACACTTAGCTTTGGTAGTTCCAGCACCAGACAGCGATTTTCCTGAAGTATCTTCTGACTCAGATGCAACGTGAGACATCTTGCAATATGTAATAGAAAAAACAACATATAAAGCAAAATTGATCAAATTCCTTAAATGACAGTTTCAGGAATGGGAAAAAATGCCAAGGAACAAGCTTCTAGCAACCAGAAGCAAAGAAAAAATGAGACTTAAATAATGTGGAGACAAAAAGCGACGCCCATATTTTTTTAGCGCCAAATAAGACGCCCACATTATTTGGCGCCTAAATGCTTTTGGCGCCAAAAATGACGCCACGTCCGGAACGCCGACATTTTTGGCGCAAAAGAACGTAAAAAATGACGCAACTTCCGGCGACACGTATGACGCCGGAAACAGAAAAGATTTTTTGCGCCAAAAAAGTCTGCGCCAAGAATGACGCAATAAAATGAAGCATTTTCAGCCCCCGCGAGCCTAACAGCCCACAGGGAAAAAAGTCAAATCTTTAAGGTAAGAAAAATATTTGATTCAAGTGCATTATCCCAAATATGAAACTGACTGTCTGAAAATAAGGAATGTTGAACATCCTGAGTCAAGGCAAATAAATGTTTGAATACATATATTTAGAACTTTATAAACAAAGTGCCCAACCATAGCTTAGAGTGTCACAGAAAATAAGACTTACTTACCCCAGGACACTCATCTACATGTTTGTAGAAAGCCAAACCAGTACTGAAACGAAAATCAGCAGAGGTAATGGTATATATATATATATATAAGAGTATATCGTCGATCTGAAAAGGGAGGTAAGAGATGAATCTCTACGACCGATAACAGAGAACCTATTTAATAGACCCCGTAGAAGGAGATCATTGAATTCAAACAGGCAATACTCTCCTCACATCCCTCTGACATTCACTGCACGCTGAGAGGAAAACCAGGCTCCAACCTGCTGCGGAGCGCATATCAACGTAGAATCTAGCACAAACTTACTTCACCACCTCCATAGGAGGCAAAGTTTGTAAAACTGAATTGTGGGTGTGGTGAGGGGTGTATTTATAGGCATTTTAAGGTTTGGGAAACTTTGCCCCTCCTGGTAGGAATGTATATCCCATACGTCACTAGCTCATGGACTCTTGCTAATTACATGAAAGAAATTAGGTTACTGTGAGGTTATTAACTATGTAAATACAGATGATCAGGATGTTAGCAAATATTCTATAATAGGGATCCCTATATACACCCTGTATAATAGACCTTATAATATTCCACACCGCATATATGTTAGGCTGTACCGCCATACATTAACATTATCTGTGGTTAAATAAGTCTTGATGGATACAGGAATCACTTCTGAAGTGGCTTGCTATTAGCCCTGGTTTAACTACGACTAGGTATCCTGGCTAATAATACTAATAATATTCCACACCGTATATCTGTTTTAGGCTATATCAACATAAAAACATGCGCTTTTAATAGGTCTAAATTAATGCAGGATTCACTCCCAAACGAGCCTACTATTTACATATGTTAATTAACAGTATCACATTAGCTGCGACTAAGTATCAGAATATTAGGGTAAATTACTACTGCAAGTTTAAAAATAAAGAGCTCCCACTATCTCACTCCCCTTCCTTGACATGTTTCGCCGGCATTCCGGCTTTATCAAAACCAAAATTTATGCTTACCTGATAAATTTCTTTCTTTTGCGATGTATGGAGTCCACGGATTCATCCTAACTTGTGGGATATTGTACTTCCTGACAGGAAGTAGCAAAGAGAGCACCACAGCAGAGCTGTCTATATAGCTCCCCCCTTAACTCCACCCCCCAGTCATTCAACCTTAGACCAAGGAAGAAAAGGAGAAACTATAAGGTGCAGAGGTGACTGAAGTAAACATAAAAAAATACTGTCTGTTTTGAATAGACAGGGCGGGCCGTGGACTCATCGCAAAAGAAAGAAATTTATCAGGTAAGCATAAATTTTGTTTTCTTTTGCAAGATGTACAGAGTCCACGGATTCATCCTAACTTGTGGGATACCAATACCAAAGCTTTAGGACACGGATGAAGGGAGGGACAAGACAGGAACCTAAACGGAAGGCACCACTGCTTGCAAAACCTTTCTCCCAAAAATAGCCTCCGAAGAAGCAAAAGTATCAAATTTGTAAAATTTTGAAAAGGTATGAAGCGAAGACCAAGTCGCAGCCTTACAAATCTGTTCAACAGAAGCATCATTTTTAAAAGCCCACGTGGAAGCTACCGCTCTAGTAGAATGAGCTGTAATCCTTTCAGGAGGCTGCTGTCCAGCAGTCTCATAAGCCAAACGGATGATGCTTTCCCGCCAAAAGGAAAGAGAAGTCGCCGTAGCCTTTTCAGAATAGACAACAAACAAAGAAGATGTTTGACAAAAATCTTTGGTTGCCTGCAAATAAAATTTCAAAGCACGAACCACGTCCAAGTTGAGCAACAGACATTCCTTCTTACAAGAAGGATTAGGACACAAAGAAGGAACAACAATATCTTGATTGATATTCCTGTTAGTAACAACCTTAGGTAGGAACCCAGGCTTAGTACGCAAAACCACCTTATCAGCATGGAACACCAGATAAGGTGAGTCACATTGTAATGCAGATAGTTCAGAAACTCTTCGAGCTGAAGAGATAGCAACTAGGAACAAAACTTGCCAAGATAAAAGCTTAAAATCTATGGAATGCATGGGTTCAAACGGAACCCCCTGAAGAACTCTAAGAACTAAATTTAGACTCCATGGCGGAGCAATAGGTTTAAACACAGGCTTAATTCTAACTAAAGCCTGACAAAAAGCCAGAACGTCTGGAACATCTGCCAGACGCTTGTGCAACAAAATAGACGGAGCAGATATCTGTCCATTTAGGGAACTAGCTGATAATCCTTTCTCCAATCCCTCTTGGAGAAAAGACAATCCTAGGAATCCTGATTTTACTCCAGGAGAAGCCTTTGGATTCGCACCAAAAAAGATATTTACGCCATATCTTATGATAAATTTTCCTGGTAACAGGCTTTCGAGCCTGAATCAAGGTATTTATGACTGACTCGGAGAAACCCCGCTTTGATAGAATCAAGCGTTCAATCTCCAAGTAGTCAGTTGCAGAGAAATTAGATTTGGATGCTTGAATGGACCTTGAATCAGAAGGTCCTGTCTCAATGGCAGAGACCATGCTGGAAGGGATGACATATCTGCATACCAAGTCCTGCGTGGCCACGCAGGCGCTATCAAAATCACCGACACCCTCTCCTGTTTGATTCTGGCAATCAGACGTGGAAGGAGAGGGAAAGGTGGAAACACATAAGCCAGGTTGAACGACCAGGGTACTGCTAGAGCATCTATCAGTACAGCCTGAGGATCCCTTGACCTGGAGCCGTAACGAGGAAGTTTGGCATTCTGACGAGACGCCATCAGATCCAACTCTGGTGTGCCCCATAGCCGCACCAGCTGAGCAAACACCTCCGGATGGAATTCCCACTCCCCCGGATGAAGTTCCCACTCCCCCGGATGAAAAGTCTGACGACTTAGAAAATCTGCCTCCCAGTTCTCTACACCTGGGATATAGATCGCTGGCAGATGGTAAGAGTGAGCCTCTGCCCATTGGATTATCCTTGAGACCTCTATCATCGCTAAGGAACTCTTTGTTCCGCCCTGATGATTGATATGCCATAGTCGTGATGTTGTCCGACTGAAACCTGATGAATCTGGCCAGAATATTTATCGGTAGGAGAGCCTCCTCCCGAGTCCACAAACCCTGAGCTTTCAGGGAATTCCAGACTGCACCCCAGCCCAGAAGACTGTCGCCTGTCGTCACTACAACCCATTCTGGCCTGCGGAAAAACATTCCCTGGGACAGATGATCCTGTGACAACCACCAAAGAAGAGAGTCTCTGGTCTCTTAAACCTGATTTATCTGAGGAGATAAATCTGCATAATCCCCATTCCACTGATTGAGCATGCATGGTTGCAGTGGTCTGAGATGCAAGCGAGCAAACGGAACTATGTCCATTGCCGCTACCATTAGTCCGATTACCTCCATACACTGAGCCACTGACGGCCGAGGAATGGAATGAAGATCTCGGCAGGTGGACAAAATCTTTGATTTCCTGACCTCGATCAAATATTTTCATGTCCACCGAGTCTATCAGAGTCCATAGAAAAACATAATTTATGTAAGAACTTACCTGATAAATTCATTTCTTTCATATTAGCAAGAGTCCATGAGCTAGTGACTATGGGATATACATTCCTACCAGGAGGGGCAAAGTTTCCCAAACCTCAAAATGCCTATAAATACACCCCTCACCACACCCACAATTCAGTTTAACGAATAGCCAAGAAGTGGGGTGATAAGAAAAAAGTGTGAAAGCATAAAAAACAAGGAATTGGAATAATTGTGCTTTATACAAAAAAATCATAACCACCACAAAAAAGGGTGGGCCTCATGGACTCTTGCTAATATGAAAGAAATTAATTTATCAGGTAAGTTCTTACATAAATTATGTTTTCTTTCATGTAATTAGCAAGAGTCCATGAGCTAGTGACGTATGGGATAATGACTACCCAAGATGTGGATCTGTCCACGCAAGAGTCACTAGAGAGGGAGGGATAAAATAAAGACAGCCAATTCCTGCTGAAAATAATCCACACCCAAAATAAAGTTTAAATGAAAACATAAGCAGAAGATTCAAACTGAAACAGCTGCTATGTACTTTTCTACCAAAAACTGCTTCAGAAGAAGAAGACACATCAAAATGGTAGAATTTAGAAAAAGTATGCAAAGAAGACCAAGTTGCTGCTTTGCAAATTTGATCAACCGAAGCTTCATTCCTAAACGCCCAGGAAGTAGAAACTGACCTAGTAGAATAAGCTGTAATCCTCTGAGGCGGAGTTTTACCCGACTCAACATAGGCATGATGAATTAAAGATTTCAACCAAGATGCCAAAGAAATGGCAGAAGCTTTCTGGCCTTTTCTAGAACCGGAAAAGATGACAAATAGACTAGAAGTCTTTCGGAAAGTCTTAGTAGCTTCAACATAATATTTCAAAGCTCTAAAAACATCCAAAGAATGCAATGATTTCTCCTTAGAATTCTTAGGATTAGGGCATAATGAAGGAACTACAATTTCTCTACTAATGTTGGAATTCACAACCTTAGGTAAAAAATTCAAAAGAAGTTCGCAACACTGCCTTATCCTGATGAAAAATCAGAAAAGGAGACTCACAAGAAAGAGCAGACAATTCAGAGACTCTTCTGGCAGAAGAGATGGCCAAAAGGAACAAAACTTTCCAAGAAAGTAATTTAATGTCCAATGAATGCATAAGTTCAAACGGAGGAGCTTGAAGAGCCCCCAGAACCAAATTCAAACTCCAAGGAGGAGAAATTGACTCAATGACAGGTTTAATACGAACCAAGGCTTGTACAAAACAATGAATATCAGGAAGATTAGCAATCTTTCTGTGAAAAAGAACAGAAAGAGCAGAGATTTGACCTTTCAAGGAACTTGCGGACAAACCTTTATCTAAACCATCCTGAAGAAACTGTAAAATTCTCGGAATTCTAAAAGAATGCCAGGAAAAAATGATGAGAAAGACACCAAGAAATATAAGTCTTCCAGACTCTATAATATAACTCTCTAGATACAGAATTACGAGCCTGTAACATAGTATTAATCACAGAGTCAGAGAAACCTCTTTGACCAAGAATCAAGCGTTCAATCTCCATACCTTTAAATTTAAGGATTTGAGATCCTGATGGAAAAAAGGACCTTGCGACAGAAGGTCTGGTCTTAACGGAAGAGTCCACGGTTGGCAAAAGGCCATCCGGACAAGATCCGCATACCAAAACCTGTGAGGCCATGCTGGAGCTACCAGCAGAACAAACGAGCATTCCTTCAGAATCTTGGAGATTACTCTTGGAAGAAGAACTAGAGGCGGAAAGATATAGGCAGGATGATACTTCCAAGAAAGTGATAATGCATCCACTGCCTCCGCCTGAGGATCCCGGGATCTGGACAGATACCTGGGAAGTTTCTTGTTTAGATGAGAAGCCATCAGATCTATTTCTGGAAGTTCCCACATTTGAATAATCTGAAGAAATACCTCTGGGTGAAGAGACCATTCGCCCGGATGCAACGTTTGGCGACTGAGATAATCCGCTTCCCAATTGTCTATTCCTGGAATATGAACCGCAGAGATTAGACAGGAGCTGGATTCCGCCCAAACCAGAATTCGAGATACTTCTTTCATAGCCAGAGGACTGAGTCCCTCCTTGATGATTGATGTATGCCACAGTTGTGACATTGTCTGTCTGAAAACAAATGAACGATTCTCTCTTCAGAAGAGGCCAAGACTGAAGAGCTCTGAAAATTGCACGGAGTTTCAAAATATTGATCGGTAATCTCACCTCCTGAGATTCCCAAACCCCTTGTGCTGTCAGAGACCCCCATACAGCTCCCCAACCTGTAAGACTTGCATCTGTTGAAATTACAGTCCAGGTCGGAAGAACAAAAGAAGCCCCCTGAACTAAACGATGGTGATCTGTCCACCACGTCAGAGTGTCGTACAATCGGTTTTAAAGATATTGAGATATCTTTGTGTAATCCCTGCACCACTGGTTCAGCATACAGAGCTGAAGAGGCCGCATGTGAAAACGAGCAAAGGGGATCACGTCCGATGCCGCAGTCATAAGACCTAGAATTTCCATGCATAAGGCTACCGAAGGGAAAGATTGTGACTGAAGGTTTCGACAAGCTGATATCAACTTTCGATGTCTCATGTCTATCAAAGATAGAGTCATGGATACTGAATCTATCTGAAAACCTAAAAAGGTTACCTAAGTCTGAGGAATCAATGAACTTTTTGGCAAATTGATCCTCCAACCATGATGTTGAAGAAACAACACAAGTCGATTCGAATGAGATTCTGCTAAATATGAAGATAGAAACATAGAAACATAGATATTGACGGCAGATAAGAGCCATAGGCCCAGCAAGTCTGCCCGACCTTACCTAACAGTATAAACTTATCTAGTTCGTAGGATAGCCCTATGCTTGTCCCATGCATTTTTAAAGTCCCCCACAGTGTTTGTTGCTACTACCTCTTGAGGAAGTTTATTCCATAAATCAATCACTCTTTCTGTAAAGAAGTGCTTCCTCAAATTACTTCTGAATCTACTACCCTTTAGCTTGAGCTCATGACCCCTTGTTCTTGAATTTTCGATTTTATGTAAAATACCCACAGCCTCAGTTTTACTAAACCCTTTAATGTACTTGAAAGTTGCTATCATATCACCTCTTTCCCTTCTCTCCTCTAAGCTATACATATTTAGGTCATTGAGCCTATCCTGGTAAGTTTTATTTTTTAGACCATGTACCATTTTGGTAGCCCTCCTTTGCACAGATTCAAGTTTGTTAATATCCTTCTGAAGATATGGTCTCCAGAACTGCACACAATACTCAAGATGAGGCCTAACTAATGATCTATAAAGTGGCATAAGAACCTTACTATTTCTGCTGCAAATACCTCTACCAATACATCCAAGCATTCTGCTAGCCTTACTCGCTGCATTACTACATTGTTTACTAAGTTTTAAATCATCTGAAATAATAATTCACAAGTCCTGTTCCTCGTCTGTAACAGTCAGTAAAGTGTCATTGAGTCTGTAATTAACATTTGGATTTTTCTTCCCTAAATGCATTATTTTACACTTTGCTGTGTTAAACTTTAGACCCCAGTCATTTGTCCAATCCTCCAATTGTTGTATATCACTTCTCATTTTGTCTACCCCCCCTGGAACATCCACTCTGTTGCAAATTTTTGTATCATCTGCAAAGAGACATACTTTCCCCTGTAGCCCTTTGCTGATATCGCAGATAAATATGTTAAACAAAACAGGCCCCAGAACTGACCCCTGAGGAACACCACTAGTAACAGCCCCCTCTGCTGAATGAACTCCATTTACTAAGACACTTTGTTTTCTGTCCTTAAGCCAGCATTCCACCCAGTTCACAATTTTTGAATCTAGACCAAGGAGATATAGTTTGTGAATAAGTTTATTGTGTGGGACGGTGTCAAATGCTTTGCTGAAATCTAGATATGCTACATCAACTGCTCCTCCCTTGTCTAATACTTTTGTTACATAATCAAAGAAGTCAATTAGATTAGTCTGACATGATCTCCCTGAAGTAAAACCATGCTGATTTTGGTCCTCTAAATTGTTTGTCTTTATGTAAGTCATAATTCTTTCTTTTAAGAGGCTTTCCATTAATTTCCCTACTACTGAAGTTAAACTAACTGGCCTGTAGTTGCCAGATTCTTCTCTACTGCCCTTTTTATGAAGGGGTATTACATTTGCTATTCTCCAATCATCTGGGACAGCTCCTGTTAATAGTGACTGATTAAACAGATCAGTTAATGGGACAGTTAGCACTGATAGAAGTTCTTTTAAAACCCTTGGATGAATATTATCAGGACCCACTGCCTTTGTAACATTTATTTTTGATAATGCTAACAAAACCTCATCCTCTGTAAAAAGATTACTGTTAAGCTTGTTTCTATTTTGCGTTGCATCCCTTAATGTAGACATTGTATCTTCACAATCTTTAGTGAAAACAGAACAGAAGTAATCATTGAGACAGTCTGCAATCTGCTTATCTCCTTCTATTATTCTACCATCAACTGATTTCAATTTTACTATTCCTACCTTATTTTTTCTTCTTTCACTGATATATCTAAAGAATGTTTTGTCCCCATGTTTTACTGACTGTGCTATCTTCTCTTCTGCATGAGCTTTAACCTTCCTAATTAACTGCTTAGTCTTTTTTTGTTGGAGTCTCCATATTTTCATATCATCATCTGCTTGTGTGTGTCTGTAATTTTTATAAGCTATCTTTTTTGTCTTTACAGCATGTGCTACTTCTTTGGAAAACCAAATTGGTTTCCGCTTTCTTTTACTTTTACAGACATGTCTAATACAGTGTGCGGTTGCATCTAAAATGGCACCTTTCACAAATTCCCACTGTTCTTGAACCCCTGTAATAAGAGTTTTCCCCTTTAAATAGTTCTTTAGGTATTCTCCCATTAATGAAAAATCTGCCGTCCTAAAGTCTAAAACTTTTGTTTTAGTCTGGGTGGACAGTTCCTGAACATGAATACTAAACCAAACAGATTGATGATCACTGGATCCTAAGTTCTCACCTACAGACACATCTGAAACTGTATCACTGTTTGTAAGTATTAGATCTAATATAGCTTCCTTACGAGTTGGTTCCTTGACTAATTGTTCAAGTGATTCCCCTAGCAGAGATTCAAGAATATACCTGCTTCTAGCCGATCTGGCAGAAGGAATCTTCCAGTCTATATCTGGCAAATTAAAGTCCCCCAGTATATATGTTATCCGCTCCATCTTTCCTGCTTCCTGGCCATACACAGGTAAAATAGCAGAAAATGATAGAGTTGATGCCACAGTCTCTAAATGATTACCTAGGTCACAAAACTCTTTCTGAACAGCAGCAACATGATTACTAGCCAGATCATTTGTTCCTAAATGTACAATCACATCTAACTCACTTCCCTTTTCTGCTGCCTTAACAATTCTCAAAATACGATTGAGCAAGTACCAAGATATCGTCCAAATAAGGAATACCACAATACCCTGTTCTCTGATTACAGACAGAAGGGCACCAAGAACCTTCGTAAAAAATTCTTGGAGCTGCAGCTAGGCCAAACGGCAGAGCCACAAACTGGTAATGCTTATCTAGGAAAGAGAATCTCAGAAACTGATAGTGATCTGGATGAATCGGAATATGCAGATATGCATCCTGTAAAACTATAGTAGACATATAATGCCCTTGTTGAACAAAAGGCAGGATAGTCCTTACAGTTACCATTTTGAATGTTGGTATCCTTACATAACGATTCAATATTTTTAGATCCAGAACTGGTCTGAAGGAATTTTCCTTCTTTGGTACAATGAAGAGATTTGAATAAAAACCCCAGTCCCTGTTCCAGAACTGGAACTGGCAAAATTACTCCAGCCAACTCTAGATCTGAAACACATTTCAGAAATGCTTGAGCCTTCGCTGGGTTTACTGGGACACGGGAAAGAAAAAAATCTCTTTGCAGGAGGCCTTATCTTGAAGCCAATTCTGTACCCTTCTGAAACAATGTTCTGAATCCAAAGATTGTGAATGGAATTGATCCAAATTTCTTAGAAAAAACGTAATCTGCCCCCTACCAGCTGAGCTGGAATGAGGGCCGCACCTTCATGTGGACTTAGGAGCTGGCTTTGATTTTCTAAAAGGCTTGGATTTATTCCAGACTGGAGATGGTTTCCAAACTGATACCGCTCCTGAGGATGAAGGATCAGGTTTTTGTTCCTTGTTGTGACAAAAGGAATGAAAACGATTATTACCCTGGAAAGAAAGGGAAAGCAGAGTAGACTTAGAAGACATAACAGCATTCCAAGTCTTAAGCCATAAAGCTCTTCTAGCTAAAATAGCTAGAGACATATACCTCTCATCAACTCTAATGATATCAAAGATGGCATTACAAATAAAATTATTAGCATGTTGAAGAATAAAAATGCTTATGAGAATTATGTTCTGTTACTTGTTGCGCTAAAGCTTCTAACCAAAAGATGAAGCTGCAGCAACATCCGCTAAAGATATAGCAGGTCTAAGAAGATTACCTGAACACAAGTAAGCTTTTCTTAGAAAGGATTCAATTTTCCTATCTAAAGGATCCATAAGGAAGTACCATCTGCCGTAGAATAGTACGCTTAACAAGAGTAGAGACAGCCCCATCAATTTTAGGGATTTTGTCCCAAAACTCTAATCTGTCAGATGGCACAGGATATAATTGCTTAAAACGTTTAGAAGGAGTAAATGAATTACCCAAATTATTCAATTCCCTGGAAATTACTTCAGAAATAGCACTAGGGACAGGAAAAAACTTCTGGAATAACTACAGGAGATTTAAAAACCTTATCTAAACGTTTAGATTTAGTATCAAGAGGACCAGAATCCTCAATTTCTAATGCAATTAGGACTTCTTTAAGTAAAGTACGAATAAATTTCATTTTAAATAAATATGAAGATTTATCAGCATCAACCTCTGAGACAGAAACCTCTGAACCAGAAGAACCATTATCAGAATCAGAATGATGATGTTCATTTAAAAATTCATCTGAAAAATGAGAAGTTTTAAAAGACTTTTTACATTTACTAGAAGGAGGAATAACAGACAGCCTTCTTAATGGATTTTAAAAACAAAATCTCTTATGTTATCAGGAACACTCTGAGTATTAGATGTTGATGGAACAACAGGTAATGTAACAGTACTTAAAGGAAATATTATCTGCATAAACAGTTTGTCATGACAAAACAGTACAAACAACAGCTGGAAGAACAGATACCATAAGTTTACAGTAGATACACTTAGCTTTGGTAGCTCCAGCCCCAGGCAGGTATATTCCAGAAGTATCTTCTGACTCAGCTTCAACGTGGGACATCTTGCAATATGTAATAGAAAAAGCATATAAAGCAAAATTGATCAAATTCCTTAAATGACAGTTTCAGGAATGGGAAAAAAATGCCAGAGAATAAGCTTCTAGCAACCAAAAACAAAAAATCAATGAGACAAATAATGTGGAGACAAAAGTGACGCCCATATTTTTTCGCGCCAAAAAAGACGCCCACATTATTTGGCGCCAAAAATGACGCCACATCCGGAACGCCGACACTTGGCGCAAAAGAACGTCAAAAATGACGCAACTTCCGGCGACACGTATGACGCCGGAAACAGAAAATTTTTGCGCCAAAAAAGTCTGCGCCAAGAATGACGCAATAAAATGAAGCATTTTCAGCCCCCGCGAGCCTAACAGCCCACAGGGAAAGTCAAATTTTTAAGGTAAGAAAAAAATGAATTATTCATATGCATTATCCCAAATATGAAACTGACTGTCTGAAATAAGGAATGTTGAACATCCTGAGTCAAGGCAAATAAATGTTTGAATACATATATTTAGAACTTTGTATAAAAAGTGCCCAACCATAGCTTAGAGTGTCACAGAAAATAAGACTTACTTACCCCAGGACACTCATCTACATGTAGTAGAAAGCCAAACCAGTACTGAAACGAGAATCAGTAGAGGAAATGGTATATATAAGAGTATATTGTCGATCTGAAAAGGGAGGTAAGAGATGAATCTCTACGACCGATAACAGAGAACCTATGAAATTGACCCCGTAGAAGGAGATCATTGAATTCAAACAGGCAATACTCTCCTCACATCCCTCTGACATTCACTGCACGCTGAGAGGAAAACCGGGCTCCAACCTGCTGCGGAGCGCATATCAACGTAGAATCTAGCACAAACTTACTTCACCACCTCCATAGGAGGCAAAGTTTGTAAAACTGATTTGTGGGTGTGGTGAGGGGTGTATTTATAGGCATTTTGAGGTTTGGGAAACTTTGCCCCTCCTGGTAGGAATGTATATCCCATACGTCACTAGCTCATGGACTCTTGCTAATTACATGAAAGAAACATAATTTATGCTTACCTGATAAATTTATTTCTCTTGTAGTGTAGTCAGTCCACGGGTCATCCATTACTTATGGAATATATCTCTTCCCAACAGGAAGCTGCAAGAGGATCACCCAAGCAGAGCTGCTATATAGCTCCTCCCCTCACATGTCATATTCAGTCATTCGACCAAAACCAGACGAGAAAGGAGAAACCATAGGGTGCAGTGGTGACTGGAGTTTAATTAAAATTTAGATCTGCCTTAAAGACAGGGCGGGCTGTGGACTGACTACACTACAAGAGAAATAAATTTATCAGGTAAGCATAAATTATGTTTTCTCTTGTTAAGTGTAGTCAGTCCACGGGTCATCCATTACTTATGGAATACCAATACCAAAGCTAAAGTACACGGATGAAGGGAGGGACAAGGCAGGAACCTTAAACAGAAGGAACCACTGCCTGAAGCACCTTTCTCCCAAAAATAGCCTCCAAAGAAGCAAAAGTGTCAAATTTGTAAAATTTTGAAAAAGTGTGAAGTGAAGACCAAGTTGCAGCCTTGCAAATCTGTTCAACAGAGGCCTCATTTTTAAAGGCCCAGGTGGAAGCCACAGCTCTAGTAGAATGAGCTGTAATCCTTTCAGGAGGCTGCTGTCCAGCAGTCTCATAGGCTAAGCGTATTATGCTACGAAGCCAAAAAGAGAGAGAGGTAGCCGAAGCCTTTTGACCTCTTCTCTGTCCAGAGTAAACGACAAACAGGGAAGAAGTTTGACGAAAATCTTTAGTTGCCTGCAAATAGAACTTCAGGGCACGGACTACATCCAGATTATGCAAAAGTTGTTCCTTCTTTGAAGAAGGGTTAGGACACAGTGATGGAACAACAATCTCTTGATTGATATTCCTGTTAGTAACTACCTTAGGTAAGAACCCAGGTTTAGTACGCAGAACTACCTTGTCTGAATGAAAAATCAGATAAGGAGAATAACAATGTAAGGCAGATAACTCAGACTCTTCGAGCCGAGGAAATAGCCATCAAAAACAGAACCTTCCAGGATAACAGCTTGATATCAATGGAATGAAGGGGTTCAAATGGAACGCCTTGAAGAACATTAAGAACTAAGTTTAAGCTCCACGGCGGAGCAACAGTCTTAAACACAGGCTTAATCCTAGCTAAAGCCTGAACATCTGGAACTTCTGCCAGACGTTTGTGTAGAAGAATAGACAGAGCAGAAATCTGTCCCTTTAACGAACTAGCAGATGAGCCCTTTTCTAAACCCTCTTGTAGAAAAGACAATATCCTAGGAATCCTAACCTTACTCCATGAGTAACTCTTGGATTTGCACCAATATAAATATTTACGCCATATCTTATGGTAAATTCTTCTGGTAACAGGCTTCCTAGCCTGTATTAAGGTATCAATAACCGACTCCGAGAAGCCACGCTTTGATAGAATCAAGCGTTCAATCTCCATGCAGTCAGCCTCAGAGAAATTAGATTTGGATGGTTGAAAGGACCCTGAATTAGAAGGTCCTGCCTCAGAGGCAGAGACCACGGTGGGCAGGACGACATGTCCACTAGGTCTGCATACCAGGTCCTGCGTGGCCACGCAGGCGCTATCAGAATCACTGAAGCTCTCTCCTGTTTGATCTTGGCAATCAAACGAGGAAGCATCGGAAATGGTGGAAACACATAAGCCATGTTGAAGACCCAAGGGGCTGTCAAAGCATCTATCAGCACCGCTCCCGGGTCCCTGGACCTGGATCCGTAACAAGGAAGCTTGGCGTTCTGGCGAGACGCCATGAGATCCAGATCTGGTTTGCCCCAACGATGAATCAGTTGAGCAAAGACATCCGGATGAAGTTCCCACTCCCCCGGATGAAAAGTCTGGCGACTTAGAAAATCCGCCTCCCAGTTCTCCACGCCTGGGATGTAAATCGCTGACAGGTGGCAAGAGTGAGACTCTGCCCAGCGAATTATCTTTGAGACTTCCAACATCGCTAGGGAACTTCTGGTTCCCCCTTGATGGTTGATGTAAGCCACAGTCGTGATGTTGTCCGACTGAAATCTGATGAACCTCAGGGTTGCTAACTGAGGCCAAGCTAGGAGAGCATTGAATATTGCTCTTAACTCCAGAATATTTATTGGGAGGAGTTTCTCCTCCTGAGTCCATAATCCCTGAGCTTTCAGGGAGTTCCAGACTGCGCCCCAGCCTAGAAGGCTGGCGTCTGTTGTTACAATCGTCCAATCTGGCCTGCGAAAGGTCATCCCCTTGGACAGATGTGGCCGAGAGAGCCACCATAGAAGAGAATCTCTTGATCCAGACTTAGTAGGGGGGACAAATCTGAATAATCCCCATTCCACTGACTTAGCATGCACAATTGCAGCGGTCTGAGATGCAGGCGCGCAAATGGTACTATGTCCATTGCCGCTACCATTAAGCCGATTACTTCCATGCACTGAGCTACTGACGGGTGTGGAATGGAGTGAAGGACACGGCAAGCATTTAGAAGTTTTGATAACCTGGCCTCCGTCAGGAAAATTTTCATCTCTACAGAATCTATAAGAGTCCCTAGAAAGGGAACCCTTGTAAGTGGTAATAGAGAACTCTTTTCCACGTTCACCTTCCACCCATGCAACCTCAGAAATGCCAGAACTATCTCTGTATGAGACTTGGCAGTTTGTACCTAGACGACATTCTGATACAAGCGTCAAGTTTTCAGAGTCACCTCTATGTCTCGCGGTCTTAGTACCGCCAGAAGTGAGCCCAGAACTTTTGTAAATATTCTTGGAGCCGTAGCTAATCCGAAGGGAAGAGCTACAAACTGGTAATGCCTGTCTAGGAAAGCAAATCTTAGGTACCGATAATGATCCTTGTGAATCGGTATGTGAAGGTAGGCATCCTTTAAGTCCACTGTGGTCATGTACTGACCCTCTTGGATCATGGGAAGGATGGTTCGAATAGTTTCCATTTTGAATGATGGAACTCTTAGGAATTTGTTTAGGATTTTTAAGTCCAAGATTGGTCTGAAGGTTCCCTCTTTCTTGGGAACCACAAATAGATTTGAATAGAATCCTTGCCCGTGTTCCGTCCGCGGAACTGGGTGGATCACCCCCATTAGTAAGAGGTCTCGTACACAGCGTAGAAACGCCTCTTTCTTTATTTGGTTTGCTGATAACCTTGAAAGATGAAAACTCCCTCATGGAAGAGAAGTTTTGAAGTCCAGGAGATATCCCTGAGATATGATCTCCAACGCCCAGGGATCCTGGACATCTCTTGCCCAAGCCTGGGGAAGAGAGAAAGTCTGCCCCCCACTAGATCCGTTTCCAGATAGGGGGCCCTCTCTTCATGCTGTCTTAGGGGCAGCAGCAGGTTTCTTGGCCTGCTTGTCCTTGTTCCAGGACTGGTTAACTTTCCAGCCCTGTCTGTAACGAGCAACAGCTCCTTCCTGTTTTGGAGCGGAGGAAGTTGATGCTGCTCCTGCCTTGAAGTTACGAAAGGCACGAAAATTAGACTGTTTGGCCTTAGATTTGGCCCTGTCCTGAGGTAGAGCATGGCCCTTACCTCCCGTAATGTCAGCTATAATTTCTTTCAAGCCGGGCCCGAATAAGGTCTGCCCTTTGAAAGGAATATTAAGCAATTTAGATTTAGAAGTCACGTCAGCTGACCAGGATTTAAGCCATAGCGCTCTGGGATAGTGGTACGCTTAGCTAAAGTAGAAACTGCTCCCTCCACCTTAGGGACCGTCTGCCATAAGTCTCGTGTGGTGGCGTCTATAGGAAACATTTTCCTAAATATGGGAGGGGGGGAAAAAGGCACACCAGGTCTATCCCACTCCTTGCTAATAATCTCTGTAAGCCTTTTAGGTATAGGAAAAACGTCAGTACACACCGGTACCGCATAGTATCTATCCAACCTACATAATTTTTCTGGAATTGCAACCGTGTTACAATCATTCAGAGCCGCTAATACCTCCCCTAGCAATATGCGGAGGTTCTCAAGCTTAAATTTAAAATTAGAAATCTCTGAATCCAGTCTCCCTGGATCAGATCCGTCACCCACAGAATGAAGCTCTCCGTCTTCATGTTCTGCAAACTGTGACGCAGTATCTGACATGGCTCTCACCTCATCCGCGCGCTCTGTCCTTAACCCAGAGCTATCGTGCTTGCCTCTTAATTCTGGCAATTTATATAATACTTCTGTCATAACAGTAGCCATGTCTTGCAAAGTGATTTGTAAGGGCCTCCCTGATGTACTTGGCGCCACAAAATCACGCACCTCCTGAGCGGGAGGCGAAGGTACTGACACGTGAGGAGTTAGTCGGCATAACTTCCCCCTCGTTGTCTGGTGATAATTTCTTTACATGTAAAGATTGACTTTTATTTAAAGTAACATCAATGCAATTAGTACACAAATTTCTATTGGGCTCCACATTGGCCTTTAAACATAGTGAACAAAGAGATACATCTGAGTCAGACATGTTTAAACAGACTAGCAATGAGACTAGCAAGCTTGGAAATACTTTTCTAAATAAATTTACAAGCAATATAAAAAACGCTACTGTGCCTTTAAGAAGCACAAAAAGCTGTCACAGTTGAAATAACAATGAACCAAAATAGTTATAGCAACCAATTTTTCACAGTAAATGTATTAAGTTAGCAAAGGATTGCACCCACCAGCAAATGGATGATTAACCCCTTAATACCCAAAAACGGATAACAATTTAATAATTAACGTTTTTAACACAGTCAAAACACACTGTCACAGGTCTGCTGTGACTGATTACCTCCCTCAAAATGAATTTTGAAGACCCCTGAGATCTCTAGAGACGATCTGGATCATGGAGGATGAAGTAGACAGATTGTGACTGAATTTTTACTGCGCAAAAAAAGCGCTAAAATAGGCCCCTCCCACTCATATTACAACAGTGGGGAAGCTCAGATAACTGTTTCTATGCAGAAAACAAAGATGGCCATGTGGTAAAAATCATGCCCCAATAAGTTTTATCACCAAGTACCTCACAAAAAACGATTAACATGCCATTAAACGTTTTGAACATACATTTTAAAAGTTATGAAGTGTTATTAATAAGCCTGCTACCAGTCGCTTTTACTGCAGTTAAGGCTCATACATTATTTCAGTATTAACAGTATTTTCAGAGTCAATTCCATTCCTTAGAAAAATACATTCAGTGTACACACACACATCAGCCTAATACCAGTCGCTATCACTGCATTTAAGGCTGAACTTACGTTACATTGGTATCAGCAGTATTTTCTCAGTCAATTCCATTCCTCAGAAAAATAATTTACTGCACATACCTCGTTTGCAGGGGGGCCCTGCATGCTATTCCCCTTTTCTGAAGTTACCTCACTCCTCAGATGAGAACAGCCAGTGGATCTTAGTTACGTCTGCTAAGATCATAGAAAACACAGGCAGATTCTTCTTCTAATGCTGCCTGAGAACAAACAGCACACTCCGGTGCCATTTAAATTAACAAACTTTTGATTGAAGAAATAAAGTTAAAAAACACCACAGACCTCTCACAGCGACCTATCTTTAGTTAGGCTGCAAGAGAATGATTGAATATGACATGTGAGGGGAGGAGCTATATAGCAGCTCTGCTTGGGTGATCCTCTTGCAGCTTCCTGTTGGGAAGAGATATATTCCATAAGTAATGGATGACCCGTGGACTGACTACACTTAACAAGAGAAATGAAACTCTTGTGAGGGGGGGAAAGAGAACTCTTTTTTTTACGTTCACTTTCCACCCGTGAGACCTTAGAAAGGCCAACACTAAGTCCGTGTGAGACTTGGCTAGTTGGAAGGACGACGCTTGAATTAGAATGTTGTCTAGATAAGGCGCCACTGCTATGCCCCGTGACCTTAGAACCACCAGAAGGGAACCTAGCACCTTCGTGAAGATTTGCGACGCCGTTGCCAACCCGAAAGGAAGAGCCACAAACTGATAATGCTTGTCCAGAAAGGCGAACCTTAGGAACTGGTGATGATCTTTGTGGATAGGAATGTGTAGATACGCATCCTTTAAGTCCATGGTGGTCATATATTGACCCTCCTGGATCAATGGTAAGATAGTCCGAATGGTCTCCATCTTGAAAGATGGAACTCTTAGGAATTGGTTTAGGATCTTGAGATCCAGAATTGGTCTGAAGGTTCCCTCCTTTTTGGGAACTATAAACAGATTGGAGTAGAACCCCTGCCCCTGTTCTGCTTTTGGAACTGGGCAGATCACTCCCATGGTAAAGAGGTCTTCTACACAGCGTAAGAACGCCTCTTTTTTTGTCGGGTTTACAGACTATTGAGAAAGATGGAATCTCCCCGTTGGAGGGGAATCCTTGAAATATAGAAGGTATCCCTGGGTTACAATTTATACTGCCCAGGAATCCTGAACATCTCTTGCCCAGGCCTGAGCAAAGTGAGAGAGTCTTCCCCCTACTAGATCCGGTCCCGGATCGGGGGCTACCCCTTCATGCTGACTTAGTGGCAGCAGCAGGCTTTTTGGCCTGTTTACTCTTGTTCCAAGCCTGATTAGGTCCCAGGTTGGATTGGATTGAGCAAAGTTCCCCTCTTGCTTTGCAGCAGGGGAAGAGGTAGAGGGACCACTCTTGAAGTTTCAAAAGGAACAAAAATTATTTTGTTTGGTCCTAGACTTATTTGACTTATCCTGAGGGAAGGTATGACCCTTCCCTCCAGTAATGTCTGAAATTATCTCTTTAAATGCAGGCCCGAATAAGGTCTTACCTTTGAAAGGGATCGACAAAAGCTTAGATTTAGATGACACATCAGCTGACCAGGACTTAAGCCATAACGCTCTACGCGCTAAAATGGCAAAACCTGAATTCTTAGCCGCTAATGTAGCAAGATGAAAAGCGGCGTCTGTAATAAAAGAATTAGCCAACTTAAGAGCCTTAATTCTGTCCAAAATATCATCTAGTGGGGTCTCCATCTGAAGAGCCTCTTCTAGAGCCTCAAACCAAAAGGCAGCTGCAGTGGTTACCGGAACAATGCACACAATAGGTTGGAGAAGAAAACCTTTGTGAACAAAAATTTTCTTTAGGAGACCTCTAATTTTTTATCCATAGCATCAATGAAAGCACAACTGTCTTCAATAGGTATAGTTGTACGCTTAGCCAGGGTAGAAATAGCTCCCTCCACCTTAGGGACCGTCTGCCATGAGTCCTTTATGGTGTCAGAAATGGGAAATTTTTTCTTAAAAACAGGAGGGGGAGAGAACGGAATACCTGGTTTATCCCACTCCTTAGTAACAATGTCCGAAATCCTCTTAGGGACCGGAAACACATCAGTGTAAACAGGAACCTCTAAATATTTGTCCATTTTACACAATTTCTCTGGAACTACAATAGGGTCACAATCATCCAGAGTAGCTAAAACCTCCCTAAGCAATAAGCGGAGGTGCTCTAGCTTAAATTTAAATGTCGTCATATCTGAATCTGTCTGAGGGAATGTCTTCCCTGAATCAGAAATCTCTCCCTCAGACAGCAAATCCCTCATCCCTACTTCAGAACCTTGTGAGGGAATATCGGATACGGCTACTAAAGCGTCAGAAGGCTCAGCATTTGTTCTTAACCCAGAGCTACTGCGCTTCCCTTGCAAACCAGGCAGCTTAGATAAAACCTCTGAGGGTAGTATTCATAACTGAAGCCATATCTTGCAAAGTGAAAGAATTAGACGGACTAGAAGTACTTGGCGTCGCTTGTGCGGGCGTTACTGGTTGTCACACTTGTGGAGAACTAGATTGCAAAAACCTGATTTCCTTCTGTCTGAGAATCATCTAATGCCAAACTTATTAGTCAAAATATGCTGTTTGCAATTTATAGACATATCAGTACAAGTGGGACACATTCTAAGAGGGGGTTCCACAAAGGCTTCTAAACAACTGAGGCGCAAAAATAGGCCCCGCCCACCTCACTCGATGTTACTGGGGCCTACTCAAATCTAACAAACTTAGTTTGAAAACCATGTGGGTTATAACAAACCCAAAATAAGCCAAATGACCCCTCAAGCAAACGTCCCATAAACCTAAACGTTACTCCCAGAACACACAAATGTTTGTACCAATTTCATATAAACAAACTGAGTGCCCAAATTTTTTTTTAGCCCTTTATGCAAGCTAGTAAAACCTCTCATACTAGGATTACTGCTTACCCTTCCCCTAATGGGGACACTGTCAGCCTTTGAGTTAACACAGTCTCTGCAGAAAAATGACTGAACTCTCATTACTATATAGCAAGAACCGTTCCTCACACTGAAGTTTTCCTGTACTCCTCAGCTCATATGGGAACAGCAGTGGACCTTAGTTACAAATGCTAAGATCATCATCCTCCAGGCAGAAATCATCTATGTCCTGCCTGAGAGCAAATAGTACAACACCGGTACCATTTAAAAATAACAAACTCTTGATTGAAGATGAAATAAAAACCAACAGTTTAACACCTCTTCTCTTCACTCTTCCTGCTTAGAGCAAGCAAAGAGAATGACTGGGGGGTGGAGTTAAGGGGGGAGCTATATAGACAGCTCTGCTGTGGGGCTCTCTTTGCTACTTCCTGTCAGGAAGGACAATATCCCACAAGTTAGGATGAATCCGTGGACTCGGTACATCATGAAAAAGAAACTATTTTTTTTCAAACAGCTGGGTATTTACCTTTCAGGTTATGGATATTCCCTTTCTGGTCAGAGATACAAAAAACATCACTGCAAAGTACTAAATATATCATTTTCCTGAATATTGAACTAATAAATAAGGATGGATTTGATGGAAATATAGCCAGCTACTACCCATCACACTATAGAATAATGTGTCAGTCTTAAGATGGGAACAATATCCTATGGATCCGATTCGCTGTATGCAAAGAGACGGGTCTGACATCAAAAAGTTGCTGTGACACCTCGTCTTTTAATAAAGCCTGAATGCCTGCAAAACATGTCAAGGGAGGGGAGTGAGATAGTGGGAGCTCTTTATTTTTAAACTTGCAGCAGTAATTTACCCTAATATTAATTCCAATACTTAGTCGCAGCTAATGTGATACTGTTAATTAACATATGTAAATAGTAGGCTTGTTTGGGAGCGAATCCTGCATTAATTTAGACCTATTAACAGCGCAAGTTTTTATATGGTGATATAGCCTAAAACAGATACACAGTGTGGAAAATAATAAGTATTATTAGCCAGGATACCTAGTCGTAGTTAAACCAGGGCTAATAGCAAGCCACTTCAGAAGTGATTCCTGTATCCACCAAGACTTATTTAACCACAGATAATGTTAATGTATGGCGGTACAGCCTAACATATATACGGTATGGAATATTATAAGTTCTATTATACAGGGGGGACTTCCGCTGGTAGGAGGAACTACACGCAGATGCGTGATTCTGAGGTCCCGTGGTTCAGGGAGACAGAGCAACACCTCAGACTATCTCCACGCCATATACCTCATTGCCGTGAAGAGTGATACCCGGCCTGAGGGCTTTTCTCTGGTGAGCGGAAACCTAAGGCAAGGAACAAGGGCCGTTTCACCAAGGCCTGCGGCTCTCTGGCCATCAAAGCGACATCCACATATCCAGGTACCTGGGAAAAAGCATACGGGCAAACCGCATAATACAGAGAGAAGCCTAGAATGGTTAAGATTCCAGGAGTGCCTACAATAAATGTCAGGTACATAGATGCCCGCACAAGCCACAGCTGAGGCTGCTCTGTAAAAAGAACCGGAGAAGCAAGTAAAACTCTCAGCAGAGATCCTCAAGAAGAACTTCAGCGGTGAAATAAAAGACCGCGTCGGGCGTCCTGCATAGTGGGTGACAGTCTGGCGTAACCTGAGCAGGAATAAGACTTTCTGCAAAGACTGTGCAGCTGGGGGCAAGCCAGAAGGACCCCAAAAGACAAGAAGCAGCCATCACAAGTTGGACAGTCAAACCGCAAGTACTTTGGCTACAGCCAGTGTGTGATGTGTATGTATAATATGTGATCATTGCAGCGGTAATAGGTGTCAGCTAAGCTTACTAAAATAATGTTTCACCTCATTAAAAAAAAACCAACAACTTGGCGTGTGTGCTTTTTATGCGGGCTGAGCACAGAGGCTCTGGAAAGGAGAAAGGTCCAGGCAGATGACTTGACTCTGGGGTAACTGACCTAAGGAGCATTAAGGAATCCAGAGGGTAACTCCGGTGAAGAGGACTGAACTTAGCCCATCATCCTGGCGATTAAGCCCTACCGGGTTGTAAAAACCTCTTTTGTATGCTATATCTAAACATTTTGGATCAGCCCCTATATATATCTACTCAGACCTATCTGTATTAACAGTTGGTGATTATATTACTGGACATTTCGATGATTTGATAGATCTAAAGGGAGTCCATAATTCATGGTTTACAGGGAGTAAAAGAGTTTAACTCCTAGAAAGGTCAAAAGGGAAACCAGCCTCCTGGGTGGTCAGTAGTAAAATTGGTGTTATATTGTTATGTATATGGTCTATTGTGCCACAAACTAGTTTTTGACCTTCTGTAATATGTTAAATAGGTGGTTCATGTCATTAAGTCTTTTCTCCAGGACAGTAATTTGGGTTATACAGTTTTTTTTTGTATTTGCTTGCCTGATATTGTATTTTTTTTTTAAGTAAATACATTGACTTATTACTTACTTGCTTAAGTGGTGATAGTGACGTTATATTTCTATCAGTTAGCAATCTAGTTGAGGCAGTGGATCTTGCTATATACCTAGCAAAGTGACTTATATTTACTGTTGGGTTCAGTAACCATTCACAAGGCGACCTCTTTTGATATAATATATCCGGTACTCATAACCGGGGTACATTACCGTTAGCATTTTAGTTTTAATTTACCCATTTTTTAACGTTTTTGCTAATAAAGTTTTATGTTTTAATTGTTCTATGATGCCAATACCCCAATTTCAATAAACCTTTAAGGGTCTTACCAGAGAGCTTATATAGTATCACCCTTTCTTTTCAGTTCCTTTAACTGATTAGAAGTTAATGTCACTTAGCACCTTTTACCACAATACATATGATATTACAAGGCTAAACACATTTAATCTGAACGATAAGAGACCCGAATAGTACTAAAAGTGGTAGAATCAATTCCTTTTTTATAATAGCCGCACACAGACACGAGTTGCAGGGCGCCAGGCTCGTGCACACAGCTGGGAGTTGCAGGGTGCCAGGCTCGTAAACACACACACAGCTGGGAGTTGCAGGGCGCCAGGCTCGTAAACACACACACAGCTGGGAGTTGCAGGGCGCCAGGCTCGTAAACACACACAGCTGGGAGTTGCAGGGTGCCAGGCTCGTAAACACACACACACAGCTGGGAGTTGCAGGGCGCCAGGCTCGTAAACACACACACAGCTGGGAGTTGCAGGGCGCCAGGCTCGTAAACACACACACAGCTGGGAGTTGCAGGGCGCCAGGCTCGTAAACACACACACAGCTGGGAGTTGCAGGGCGCCAGGCTCGTACACACAGCTGGGAGTTGCAGGGCGCCAGGCTCGTACACACACACACAGCTGGGTGTTGCAGGGCGCCAGGCTCGTAAACACACACACAGCTGGGAGTTGCAGGGCGCCAGGCTCGTACACACACACACAGCTGGGTGTTGCAGGGCGCCAGGCTCGTAAACACACACACAGCTGGGAGTTGCAGGACGCCAGGCTCGTAAACACACACAGCTGGGAGTTGCAGGGCGCCAGGCTCGTAAACACACACACAGCTGGGAGTTGCAGGGCGCCAGGCTCGTAAACACACACACACACACACAGCTGGGAGTTGCAGGGCGCCAGGCTCGTAAACACACACACAGCTGGGAGTTGCAGGGCGCCAGGCTCGTACACACAGCTGGGAGTTGCAGGGCGCCAGGCTCGTACACACACACACAGCTGGGAGTTGCAGGGCGCCAGGCTCGTAAACACACACACAGCTGGGAGTTGCAGGGCGCCAGGCTCGTAAACACACACACACAGCTGGGAGTTGCAGGGCGCCAGGCTCGTAAACACACACACACAGCTGGGAGTTGCAGGGCGCCAGGCTCGTAAACACACACACACAGCTGGGAGTTGCAGGGCGCCAGGCTCGTAAACACACACACAGCTGGGAGTTGCAGGGCGCCAGGCTCGTACACACAGCTGGGAGTTGCAGGGTGCCAGGCTCGTACACACACAGCTGGGAGTTGCAGGGCGCCAGGCTCGTACACACACACAGCTGGGAGTTGCAGGGCGCCAGGCTCGTACACACACACACACACAGCTGGGAGTTGCAGGGCGCCATGCTCGTACACACACACACAGCTAGGAGTTGCAGGAAACTGTTGCAGTTACTGTGCTCTGTGAGGCAGACATGACACAAAGGTGATCCTCAACATACAATTATATGGTCAAACTCACCCTTCGCTGTCTAGAACATCTTTAATGCTAGCCTTGGTGATAATTGCATCATCACATTTAAACCACTGGTCCTTGTGTTGTCGGATGAAGCTTGTGTAATGCCCACTCTCCAAGGTTCCCTGGTGGTTAACTACTGCAAACAAGGAATACCTGCAAACGAGGAATGACACTTACACCAGGGCAGACAAACCTGCTCATTAAATAGCAGCCCTGGAACGTCAGAGCAGCGGTTACTCGGCCACTGATGGCCCTGGACATATAAACAAAAGATAAAAAAACACAGGAGTGATTTAACCACTTAATTACCCACATGACATGAAGCATAATTTGCCCCTTCCCTTAAAGTGAAGCTCAATTTAGATGAATTAGGGCCCGGTTTTTAAAAATCCTATTAAAAACAAGGGCACTTTAATTCATCAAAATTATTTTCTTCTAAAACTTAGCTTTAAATCCTGAGAGCCCCTCAAGCGATTCCCCCGGCCGTCGGAAGCCTCTTCTTACGAATCCGGCTTCCTCCAATCACTGCTTTCCCTCCCGGGGGGGGGGGGGGGAATCATGGCCTGAGGCAATGCCTTGATTGGAGGAAGCCGGATTTGTCATTTTGGACTTGCGACGGGCTGAGGAATCGCTGGAGCGGCTCTCAGAATTAAAAGGTAAGTTTTAAAAGAAAACGAGTGAAATGTTAATTTGATGAATTAAAGTGCCCTTGTTTTTACTAGGATTATTAAAAACCTGGCACTAATTCATCTAAATTGACCTTCACTTTAAAGGATTCTGGGTCAGCAGTGTGCATAGTGCTAAAGGGAAAAAAAAAGCGCTGAGCCTGGGCATGTAGGCAGCAGTGACATGTGCCACTTTCTTTCATGTAAGTGGTAAGAGTCCATGAGCTAGTGACGTATGGAATATACATTTCTACCAGGAGGGGGGCAAAGTTTCCCAAACCTCAAAATGCCTATAAATACCCCTCCCACCACACTCATACCTTAGTTTTACAAACTTTGCCTCCTATGGAGGTGGTGAAGTAAGATGGGCTTGATTTCTTATATGATAGGCACTTTAAGCATTTTGAAGCCCAATTCCACTCAGAGTACAGTGTTTGTCAGAGCGATGTGAAGGGAGTATTGCTTGTTGATTTCATGGTTTCACCTATGGGAAATCTATTCAAAAGCTCTCTAATTTGTCGCAGGGATTCATCTGCTGCCTCCCTTTTCAGATTGACAATATACTCTTATATACCATTACCTCTGCTGATAGTTTTCAGTACTGGTTTGGCTGTCTGCTATATGTGGATGGGTGTCTTCTGGTAAGTATATCATTTTTTAAGACACTCTCAGCTATGTTTGGCGCTTTAAATAATATTGTAAAGTTTTAAATATGTGTTTTCTTATATTTGCCATGAGTCAGGTCTATGTATAATTTCCCTTATGCAGTCTATCAGTTTCAGTATAGAAAAGAAAATGTATGCTTACCTGATAAATGTATTTCTTTTTTTAATCAATGAGTCCACGGATCATCTTAAAATACTAATGGGATATTCACTTCTTGGTCAGCAGGAGGCGGCAAAGAGCACCACAGCAGAGCTGTTAAATAGCTCCTCCCTTCCCTCCCACTCCAGTCATTCGACCAAAGTTAGGAAGAGAAAGGAAAAGCCATGGTGCAGGTGTCTGAAGTTTACATAACCCCCAACCTGTCTAAAGAAAACAGGGCGGGCCGTGGACTCATCGTGATAAAGTAATATATTTATCAGGTAACCATAAATTTTAATTTCTTTTTTAAGACACAATGAATCCACGGATCATCTTAATTACTAATGGGATTCAATACCCAAGCTAGGGTACACAGATGATACGGGAGGGACAAGACAGGGAACCTAAACAGAAGGCACCACTGCTTGAAGAACCTTTCTCCCAAAAGCGGCCTCAGCGGAAACAAAAATGTCAACCTAGTAAAAGATTGAAAAATTGGGAAGAGAAGACCAAGTTGCAGCCTTGCAAATCTGGTGCACTGAAGTTTCATTTTGAAATGCCCATGAGGAAGCAACAGCCCTCGTGGAATGAGGTGTAACTCAGGAGGTTGCTGCCCAGCGGTCTCATATGTCAAGCGTATGATACTCCTCAGCCAAAAGGAAAGTAGCCGTAGCTTTCTGACCCGTACATTTTCCTGAGAAAATCCCAAACAAAGAAGACAAAGCTCCTTAGTCGTCTACAGGTAAACTTTAGCGCATGGACCACGTCCAAATTGTGTAGAAGTCGTTCCTTATTTGCATCCTAATCCTTCTTACAGAAGGAACAACAACTCCTGATTAATGTTCCGATCAGAAACAACCTTAGGAAGAAATCCTAATCTAGTACGTAAAACTACCTGATCCGAGAGTAAAATAAGATAAGGAGACTCGTACTGTAATGTCGAGAGCTCTGACTCTACGAGCAGAAGAAATAGCAAAAAAAAAATAAAAAAAAAAACTTTCCAAAATAACAACTTAGTATCTAAGGAATACCTAAGTTCAAGAGGAATAACTGTTTTGAACACAGGCCTGATCCCGACCAAGGCCTGATCAAATGATTATACATCTGGAAAATCTGCCAGAAGTTTGTGTAACAAAAAAAAGAAAATTCTGAGATTTGACCCCTTAGGGAACTTGTTGATAAATCTTTCTCCAAACCCTCTTGGAGAAGGGACAACATTCACTCCATGAGTAGCCCTTGGATCACACCATAGGAATGTTTACACCAAATCATATGGTAAAACCTTCTAGATACAGGCGACAAGCCTGAATCATGGTCTCTGACCGAGCCAGAAAAAAACCCCGCTTGGATAAAAATAATTCAATCTCCAAGCAGTCAGTTTCAGAGAAACTAGAATTGGGCAAAAGAAGGGCCCCTGATCAGAAGGTCCTTCCTCAACTGAGTTTCCAAGGTGGTAGAGATGCCATCTCCACCAGATCTGCATACAAAGTCCTGCGAGGCCAGGCCGGCGTTATAAGAATCACCAAGGCCCTCTCCTGTTTGATTCAAGCAATAAACCGAGGAAGAAAAGCAAACTGAGGAAATAGGTATGCTAGACTGAAGGTCCAAGGGACCGGCAAGCATCTATCAGTTCTGCCTGGAAAACCCTAGACCTCAACCCGTATCTCTGGAACTTGGCATTCTGTCAAGATACCATGAGATCCAAACCCGGTTGACCCCAATTGAAATCAAGCTGGAGAAGACTTCCGGGAGGAACTCCCACTAACCCGGATAAGAGGTCTGCTCAAGAAAACGCCTCCCACTTGTTATACCCTTGGGATGTGGATATCCAACAGACAACAAGAATGGGCTTTCGCCCCTTGGATAATCTTGGTTACTTCTGTCATCGCTAAGGAACTCCTCGTTCCTCCCTGATGATTGATGCAAGCCACCGAAGATATGATGTCCAACTGGAACCGGACCGTGGCCAACAGACCAGGCCAGGAGAGAACTGAAAATCGCTCTCAGTTCCAGAATGTTTATAGGAAGAACAGACTCCGGCCTAGTCCAAGCTCCCTGAGCCACCCTAGGAGGCTGTCTGTTGTCACAATCACCCAAGACGGACTGCGAAAGCAAATTCCCTGGGAGAGATGATCCAGAGATAACCACCTTTTGGATTGAATCTGCCTGAGCATGCTTACCCGCAAAAGGTCTGGGATGGAAACGAGCAAACGCGATGATGTCCATTGCCGTCACCATCAGCCCAATTAACTCCAAGCACTGAACCACTGAAGGCCGAAGAATGGACTACGGACTAAACAAAATCGATAATCTTTCATTTCCTGACTTCTGTCAGAAAAATCTTCATAGACAGGGAGTCTATAGAGGATCCTAAGAGAGTTACCCTTGTATTTGGAACAAAAGAACTCTTTTCCAAATTTACCTTCCACTTGTGAGATCGTAGGAAGGACAACACCAAGTTTGTGTGGGATCTTGCTAATCAAAACAAGGCGCCTGGACTAGGATATCGTTCCGATAGGGTGCCACTGCAATTCCTTGTTATCAAGGCACTGCCAACAGAGATCACAGAACCCATGTGAAAATTCTGGGAGCTGTTGCAAGACCGAAAGGAAGAGCAACAACTGGAAGTGTTTGACCAGAAAGGCAAACCTTAGCAACTTGTGATGATTCCAGTGGATGGGAACATTTAAGTACGCATCATAACTCCACTGATGTCATAAAATGACGCTCTTGGATCAAGAGAAAAAAAACAAAATTTATGCTTACCTGATAAATTTATTTCTCTTGTGGTGTATCCAGTCCATGGATTCATCCATTACTTGTGGGATATTCTCCTTACCAATAGGAAGCTGCAAGAGGATCACCCACAGCAGAGCTGTCTATATAGCTCCTCCCCTAACTGCCACTCCCAGTCATTCGACCGAACACAAGCAAGAGAAAGGAAAAACTATAGGGTGCAGTGGTGACTGTAGTTTAAAAATAAAAAACACCTGCCTTAAAATGACAGGACGGGCCGTGGACTGGATACACCACAAGAGAAATAAATTTATCAGGTAAGCATAAATTTTGTTTTCTCTTGTAAAGGTGTATCCAGTCCATGGATTCATCCATTACTTGTGGGATACCAATACCAAAGCTATAGGACACGGATGAAGGGAGGGACAAGGCAGGCGCATAAATGGAAGGCACCACTGCCTGTAAGACCTTTCTCCCAAAAATAGCCTCCGAAGAAGCAAAAGTATCAAATTTGTAGAATTTAGAAAAAGTATGAAGCGAAGACCAAGTCGCTGCCTTACAAATCTGTTCAACAGAAGCCTCATTTTTAAAAGCCCATGTGGAAGCCACCGCTCTAGTGGAATGAGCTGTAATTCTTTCAGGAGGCTGCTGGCCAGCAGTCTCATAAGCTAAGCGGATTATACTTCTTAACCAAAAAGAAAGAGAAATTGCTGAAGCCTTTTGGCCTCTCCTCTGTCCAGAGTAGACAACAAACAATGCAGATGTTTGACGAAAATCCTTAGTAGCTTGTAAATAAAACTTTAAAGCACGAACCACGCCAAGATTGTGTAATAGACGTTCCTTCTTTGAAGAAGGATTAGGACACAGTGACGGAACAACAATCTCCTGATTGATATTCTTATTAGATACCACCTTAGGAAAAAACCCAGGTTTGGTACGCAAAACTACCTTATCTGCATGGAAGATCAGATAAGGGCAATCACACTGTAAGGCAGATAACTCTGAAACTCTTCGAGCTGAAGAGATAGCTACCAAAAACAGAACTTTCCAAGATAAAAGCTTGATATCTATGGAATGCAGAGGTTCAAACGGAACCCCTTGAAGAACTTTAAGAACTAAATTTAAACTCCATGGCAGAGCAACAGGTTTAAACACAGGCTTGATTCTAACTAAAGCCTGACAAAACGCCTGAATGTCTGGAAAATCCGCCAGACGCTTGTGCAAAAGAATAGACAGAGCAGAAATCTGTCCCTTTAAGGAACTAGCTGACAATCCCTTCTCCAATCCTTCTTGGAGAAAGGATAATATCCTAGGAATCCTGACTTTACTCCATGAGAAACCCTTGGATTCACACCAATGAAGATATTTACACCATATCTTATGATGGATTTTCCTGGTGACAGGCTTTCGAGCCTGAATTAAGGTATCAATGACCGACTCTGAGAAACCACGTTTTGATAAAATCAAGCGTTCAATCTCCAAGCAGTCAGACGCAGAGAAATTAGAGTTGGATGGTTGAAAGGACCCTGAAGTAGAAGGTCCTGCCTCAGCGGCAGAGTCCATGGTGGAAGGGATGACATGTCCACCAGATCTGCATACCAAGTCCTGCGTGGCCACGCAGGTGCTATCAAAATCACTGAAGCTCTCTCCTGCTTGATCTTGGCAATCAGACGAGGGAGCAGAGGAAACGGTGGAAACACATAAGCCAGGTTGAAGGACCAAGGCGCTGCTAGAGCATCTATCAGCGCTGCGTTGGGATCCCTGGACATGGATCCGTAACAAGGAAGCTTGGCGTTCTGACGAGACGCCATGAGATCCAGTTCTGGTTTGCCCCAAAATTGAATCAACTGTGCAAATACCTCCGGATGGAGCTCCCACTCCCCCGGATGAAAAGTCTGCCGACTTAGAAAATCCGCCTCCCAGTTCTCTACTCCTGGGATATGGATAGCTGATAGATGGCAAGAGTGAACCTCTGCCCATAGAATTATTTTTGAAACCTCCAACATTGCTAGGGAACTCCTTGTTCCCCCTTGATGGTTGATGTAGGCTACAGTCGTGATATTGTCTGACTGATATCTGATGAACCTGGCCGCAGCAAGCTGAGGCCAAGCCTGAAGAGCATTGAATATCGCTCTTAGTTCCAGAATGTTTAACGGAAGGAGTGCCTCCTCCTGAGTCCACGAGCCCTGAGCCTTCAGGGAGTTCCAGACTGCACCTCAGCCCAGAAGGCTGGCATCTGTCGTTACTATTGTCCAATCTGGCCTGCGGAAGGTCATACCCTTGGACAGATGGACCCAAGATAGCCACCAGAGAAGAGAATCCCTGGTCTCTTGATCCAGATTTAGTAGAGGGGACAAATCTGTGTAATCCCCATTCCACTGACTGAGCATGCAAAGTTGCAGCGGTCTGAGATGTAGGCGGGCAAACGGCACTATGTCCATTGCCGCTACCATTAAGCCGATTACTTCCATACACTTAGCCACTGAAGGGCGAGAAGTAGAATAAAGAACACGGTAGGAATTTAGAAGTTTTGACAACCTGGCCTCTGTCAGGTAAATCTTCATTTCTACTGAATCTATCGGAGTTCCTAGGAAGGAAACTCTTGTGAGAGGGGGTAGAGAACTCTTTTCTTCGTTCACTTTCCACCTATGAGACCTCAGGAATGGCAGAACAATGTCCGTATGGGACCTGGCGATTTGAAAATTCGACGCCTGTATCAAAATGTCGTCTAGGTAAGGGGCTACTGCTATACCCCGCGGCCTTAGGACCGCTAAGAGTGACGCTAGAACCTTTGTAAAGATTCTTGGTGCCGTAGCTAACCCAAAGGGAAGAGCCACAAACTGGTAATGCCTGTCTAGGAAGGCGAACCTGAGAAACCGATTTTGATCTCTGTGTATCGGAAAGTGAAGATAAGCATCCTTTAAGTCCACGGTAGTCATATATTGACCCTCCTGGATCATAGGTAGGATGGTTCGAATAGTCTCCATCTTGAAGGATGGGACCCTGAGAAATTTGTTTAGGATCTTGAGATCTAAGATTGGTCTGAAGGTTCCCTCTTTCTTGGGAACTACAAACAGATTTGAATAGAAGCCTTGCCCCTGTTCCTCCTTTGGAACTGGGTGGATCACTCCCATAACTAGGAGGTCTTGAACACAATGTAAGAATGCCTCTCTCTTTATCTGGTTTGCAGATAATTGGGAGAGATGAAATCTCCCTTTTGGGGAAGAAGCTTTGAAGTCCAGAAGATATCCCTGGGACACAATTTCCAACGGCCAGGGATCCTGGACATCTCTTGCCCAAGCCTGGGCGAAGAGAGAAAGTCTGCCCCCTACTAGATCCGTTTCCGGATCGGGGGCTGATCTTTCATGCTATCTTAGAGGCAGCAGCAGGTTTTTTGGCCTGCTTTCCTTTGTTCCAAGCCTGGTTCGGTCTCCAGACCGGCTTAGACTGGGCAAAATTTCCCTCTTGTTTTGTATTAGAGGAAGTTGAAGCTGCGCCACTCTTCAAGTTTCGAAAGGAACGAAAATTAGTCTGTTTGGTCCTTAATTTGTTGGACCTATCCTGAGGAAGGGCGTGACCTTTTCCTCCAGTAATATCAGAAATGATCTCCTTCAGTCCAGGCCCGAATAGGGTCTGCCCCTTGAAGGGAATGTTGAGAAGCTTAGACTTTGAAGTAACGTCAGCTGACCAGGATTTAAGCCATAGCGCCCTACGCGCCCGAATAGCAAAACCTGATTTCTTAGCCGTTAGCTTTGTTAAATGAACAACGGCGTCAGAAACAAATGAATTGGCTAGCTTAAGAGCTTTAAGCTTGTCAGGATATCATCAAACGGGGTTTCTACCTGTAGAGCCTCTTCTGGAGACTCAAACCAGAAAGCCGCAGCAGCAGTGACTGGGGCAATGAATGCAAGAGGCTGGAGAATAAAACCTTGTTGAATAAAAACTTTAAGGTAACCCTCTAATTTTTTGTCCATTGGATCTAGAAAAGCACAACTGTCCTCGACCAGGATAGTTGTACGCTTCGCTAGGGTAGAGACTGCTCCCTCCACCTTAGGGACCGTCTGCCACAAGTCCCGTCTAGCGGCATCTAAAGGAAACATCTTTTTAAAAACAGGAGGGGGAGAGAACGGTACACCTGGTCTATCCCATTCCTTAGTAATAATTTCTGAAAACCTCTTAGGGATTGGAAAAACATCAGTGTAAACAGGCACTGCATAGTATTTATCCAACTTACACAATTTCTCTGGGACTACAATGGCGTCACAGTCATCCAGAGTTGCTTAAACCTCCCTGAGCAACAAGCGGAGGTGTTCTAGTTTAAAATTTAAATGTAGACATATCAGAATCAGGTTGAAGTGTCTTCCCTGAATCAGAAAAATCACCCACAGATAGAAGCTCTCCTGCTTCGGCTACTGCACATTGTGAGGGTATATCAGACATAGCTACTAAAGCGTCAGAGAGCTCTGTATTTGTTCTAGCCCCAGAGCTGTCTCGCTTTCCTTGTAACCCTGGCAGTTTGGACAATACCTCTGTAAGGGTATGATTCATAACTGCTGCCATGTCTTGTAAAGTATACGCAATGGGCGTGCTAGATGTACTTGGCGTCCCTTGAGCGGGAGTTATAGGTTCAGACACGTGGGGAGTGTTAGTCTGCATAACTTCCCCCTTGTCAATTTCCTCTGGTGATAAATTTTTTTAAAGCCAGAATATGGTCTTTAAAATTTATAGTAAGATCAGTGCATTTGGTACACATTCTAAGAGGGGGTTCCACAATGGCTTCTAAACATAATGAACAAGGAGTTTCCTCTATGTCAGACATGTTTAACAGACTAGTAATGAGACCAGCAAGTTTGGAACACACTTTAATAAATGTGAAAAAGCAGAATATAAAAAACGGTACTGTGCCTTTAAGGGAAAAAAACAATCACATAAGCTGCAAAACAGTGAAAAAAAGCAGTAAACTCTACAAAATTTTTACAGTGTGTATAATAGACTAAAATAGCATTGCACCCACTTGCAAATGGATGATTAACCCCTCAGGCTCAAAAACGAATCAGAAAAATGGTAAAACCGTTATAAACCGTCACAAGCAAACTGCCACAGCTCTACTGTGGCTCCTACCTGCCCATAAAACGACTTTTGTAGGCACAAAAACCCTTTACAGAGGTCCTATATGTCAGGGGACTCCTTCAGGGCAGCTGGATGTCTCAGATTGTAAAAACTACTGCGCAATTAGAGAGCGAAAATAGGCCCCTCCCACCATGCACTCAAAGTGAAAGGGCCATAAATAACTACTCCTAGGAGAAATCTAGTCAGCCATGTGGAAAACTAGGCCCCAAATAAAGATTTATCACCCTCAGTAAAAAAACTTTTTTATATATCATGCAAACGTTGTACATACTAAGTAATAAGAGCAAGTAACATGAATATTACCGTTTACTGCAAGCATGATCCCAGTCGTTAAATCACTGTAATCAGGCTTACCTTAAATATATCAGGCACTGTCAGCATTTTCTAGACCTTATCTCTCTAGAAAAAAATATACTGAACATACCTCAGAGCAGTTAATTCTGCAGGCCATTCCCCCAGCTGAAGTTTTCCCATACTCTTCAGTTATGTGTGAGAACAGCAGTGGACCTTAGTTACAACCTGCTAAGATCATCAAAAACCTCAGGCAGAACTCGTCTTCTAATTTCTGCCCAAGGTAAAAACAGTACAACGCCGGTACCATTTAAAAATAAACTTTTGATCGAAAATAAACTACACTAAAACACCACATATCACTCGATACTTCCTTTCTTGTCGACAGCTGCAAGAGAATGACTGGGAGTGGCAGTTAGGGGAGGAGCTATATAGACAGCTCTGCTGTGAGTGATCCTCTTGCAGCTTCCTGTTGGGAAGGAGAATATCCCACAAGTAATGGATGAATCCGTGGACTGGATACACCTTACAAGAGAAATGGAACAAATAGTTTCCATCTTGAAGGGTGGTACCCTGAGAAATTTGATTAAACTCTTGAGAACTAGAATTGGTCTGAAGGTTCCCTCCCTTTTTGGGAACTCCCAACAGACTAGAATAAAATCCCAGACCCTGTTCTTGTACCAGAACAGAACAATCACTCTCAGGCTGGAAAGGTCTCCAACGCAGCGTAAACGCCTCTCTCTTGTCTGGTCTGTAGCAAATCTTGAAAGCAGAAACCTGCCTTTGAGAGGAAAACTTGTGTCCCTGTTAAGCATTTTCTATCACCCAGGGATCCAGAACATCTCAAACCCAAGCCTGATAGAAGAGATAAAGTCTACCCCCTAAAAAATCTGGTCCCGGATCGGGCATGCCCGTCATGCTGTCCTTGATTTAACAGCAGGCTTATGGATTGTTTCCCCTTATACTAAGATTGATTGGGTCTCCATGCAGGCTAGTCTGTTCCTGATTGGAGGCAGAGTAAGGATTTCCCATGCAACCTTGAAAAGAAAATTACTCTGTCATTCTTTTTGTTAGTTTCTCTTATCCTGTGGAAAGAGACAACCCTTACCTCCCGAGATATCAGAGATAATCTTCGACAGGCCGGGTCCAAACAGTTTTCCCCTTGTAGGGAAATGGCTAACAGTTTAGACATAAGGGACACAACCGCAGACCAAGGCTTTAACCGTCAGGCTCTCCGTAGCCTACCGCACCTGGGGTTCCCAGGCGGTCTCCCATCCAGGTACTGACCAAGGCAGTCCCTGCTAAACTTCAGTTCAGACAGGACCTGGTGCCTTCATGGCAGTTTGGCGGTAGAGCCTCTAAACAACATGCCGCCGCACTAGTGACGGTAGCAGAGTACACAGCTGGCTGTCATTGTAAGCCCTGTTATCCCTCTAATTTCTTTCCATAGGGTCTTTGAAGCCACAACTATCCTCTATGGGAATAGTAGATCTCTTAGCTAAGATAGAAAAGGCTCCTTCCCCTTTGGGAACTGTTTTCCAGGCCTCATTAATAAATGGAGGTATTCCAGGTTACACCTTCAGGTAAATGAATTACATAGTCAGATCTTTTCCTTCACATTGGCATCAGAGCATTAGCATTACAAAGGGCATCTAACAGGACCTCTTATTACAAAAATGAATTATCAAATAACAGTTGAAATTCTTTATTAAACAGTTAAAACATAAATGGTGTTACTGTGTCTTTAAATTTTAAAATGTCACATTTTATTCTTGCGTATAGAGGAAAAGTTAACTGTACTGGAGGAAAAGTTAATACTCAAATGTAGCAGAAAGTCCCTACACCACAGCTTAAACCTTGCTGAGTTGTCAAACAGTCCCTCGGACACCAGAGAAATCTTGCAGCCCAAAAGACCGGACACAGCAATGTAGTGCTGTCCAGTTCTCACGCAGCTCACTAGACACTGCCCTTATCCTTCCGAAATTACCAGGAAGTTAAACATTGAAACCGAAGAGTAAGTCAGAGCGCGCAAGCCAAATTGGCGCTACTCGAAGCTCCGCCCATTGTGGGCGTTATCAAAAGGCAAATCCCGGTCTCTATTGTTATTGCAACGGATTTCCTTCTTAAAAGTTAAGCCACCGATAGTGGATAGACTAAGTCTGTAGCCAAAATGGGTCTTTTGCTCCTTGGTAATCAGCAACTTAGCCCATCAAAACGTAAACAAACATTCACTTCATACTGAGCCGTTTCCTCTAACATACACCCAGAGATTAAAGCTCATAGTGAAAGTTCTAATCTCTCCTCAGCCCCAGTGCCTGCCAAGAAGGTGCTGTCTAAATGATCCTCCTCTACAAAAAGGAGTCTATGTCCCATAAATTAAAGTGCTCCTCTTTTTCCGAGATCTTATTTCCCCAGACCCAGAATAAAAAGTTAGAACTTACCTTTAAAATCTGCCCGACAGCAGGGCAGCTCAGCAGGTTTAAGAGGTCATCTCTCCCTCCCATAGGCCTTTGGAAAAAGATAAAGCCTGAGTCATCTTACTTAGGCTATCATGTTAAGGGCAGCATCAATGTATGGGAGGCGCAGTGAGAAATATTTCCCACAAGTTCCCATTGCTCTAAAGCCACCAAAGCTCTACTGAAGAGACTGATGTGGACTACGGCTACACCCTAGAACAAAGCAGCACAATCTTGTACTACTTTAAAAACAATAAACTCTTGATTGAAGAATCTATTCCAACACCTCACTTTACCACTTCCTATCACTAACGTAGACAAAGAGAATGACTGGGGTGGGAGGGAAGGTCGGAGCTATTTAACAGCTCTGCTGTGGTGCACGTTGCCGCCTCCTGCTGACCAGGAGGCGAATATCCCATTAGAAATTAAGATGATCCGTGGACTCATCATGTCTTAAAAAAGAAATTATGTTTTTGGGAAGTTTATTTAAATTATTTTTTTCTTACCTGGGGTTTCAGTTCCTTCAATTTGACTTTGTTTTCCATAATTTTTGCGGGCAAACTAGGCTCGTGAGGACGCAAAATGCTGTTTTTTACTGCGTCATTCTTGGTGTGAAGGTTTTTTTGACGCAAGTCTCGTCATTTGCTGCGTGTCTGTTGACGTTAGTTTTTATGGGCGCGAGGTTGCGCTTATGACGCGAGTTGCATTATTTCCTGGTGTTCGCTTTGGCGCCAAAAATTTTCACTTCCTTTTACGTCATACTTGGCGCCAAAATTTTTGTTATATTACCCCTCTTCCTTTAATGCTTCTTGCTCTCTTTATATTCGAGAGCTATGATGCTTTCCTTTTTGCATATTATTTTAGCATAAGCATTTTTTCCCATTCCTGAAACTGCTATATGAGGAAATGGGATATTTTGTTTAAATGTTATTTTTTTTCTTTTTACATTTTGCAAGATGTTTCAGACTGATCCTGCATCTGATGTTACTGAAGGAACCATGATGCCTGAACACAGTTCTATCAAAGCTAAGTGTGTTTGTTGTAAACAAGCTGATATTTCTTCAGCTCAAGTAAGTGGCATTTGTCATGATAAGCTGTTGCATGCTGACAATGTTTCTATTAGTACAAATACATTGTCTGTTGTTCCTTCAACGTCTAATGTACCTGATATTCCTGCAGATGTAAATTATATATTACTACAGCTATAGAAAAGGCTAGGTCTGCTATTCCGCCTTAAAATAAACATAAAATGTCTTAAAACTTCTCATAATTCTGGTGAAATTTGTATTGACCGACAACATACTGAAGTATCCTCTGCTGATGAGGATCTCTCTGGTTCAGAGGATCCTGAATCAGACACTGAAATTGACAAATCTTCCTATCTGTTTAAGATTGAATATATTCGTTCATTGTTGAAGTAAGTTTTGGTTATTTTGGGTACTGAAGAGTCTAGTCCTCTTGTTAAAGCCAGTAAAGTTTGAAATTCTGTTTTTAAACCTACTGAGGTTACTCCTGAGGTTTTTCCTATTCCAGAGGCTCTCTCTGATTTGATTACTAAAGAATGGTCTAAACCTGGTTCTTCTTTTAATCCTCCTAGGTTTAAGAAGTCATATCCTTTACCTGTGGCTAATTTAGAGTTTTGGGAATAAGTCCCTAAAGTTGATGGGGCTATCTCCACTCTTGCCAAACGTACTACTATCCCTATGGAAGATCGTACTTCTATTAAGAATCCTTTAGACTGGAAGATTGAATCTTATCACAGAAAAGTTTATTTACATTCTGGTTATATTCTTAGACCTGCCATTTCTATGGCTCATGTAGCTGCTGCTTCAACTTTTTGGTTGGACAGTTTAGCTTGTCGGATAGAAGATCCTGATTTGTCTAGCATTGTTTTTTGCTTCAACATGCTAATCATTTAATTTGTGATGCTATATTTGACGTTAAGATCAATGTTAAATCTATGTCTTTAGCTATTTTAGCTAGAAGAGCTTTATGGCTTAAAACTTAGAATTGCGACACAGTGTCTAAATCTAGATTACTATCTTTCCAGGGTAAGAATTTATTTGGTTCTCAATTGGATTCTATTATTTCCACTATCACTGGGGGGGAGGGAGTTTTTCTACCCCAAGATAAAGACTAAGGGTAAATTTAAGGTTCCTAATCATTTTCGTTCCTTTCGTCAGAATAGAACAAAAAAACACTCCTTCCCCAAGTCTGCATGAAGGTACGGCCCTGTGTCAAGCTGAATAGTCAGGCTGTCCTTGTCCCACCAGGGGGAGTCCAGGAACTGAGGAATGTGTCTCACTGGATATACCAGGCTACAGGTGGTGGATGTAGCCAATCTTTAATTAGATGTAGATACACTGAAAGTGTCCCAACAAAGACATGAGGATAGGAAAATTCTTATACAACCAAATCAACTTTCAAATCAAGCGCCGAAGAAGGTTGACATAAGAAACACGTAAAGTTTTATGTAAGTTTTTACGTGTTTGTTTCTTATGTCAACCTTCTTCGGGCGCTTGATTTGAAAGTTAATTTTGTTGTATAAGAATTTTCCTATGCTTCTGTGTCCTTGTTGGGACACTTTCAGTGTATCTACATCCACCACCTGTAGCCTGGTATATCCAGTGAGAGACATTCCTCAGTTCCTTGACTCCCCCTGGTGGGACAAGGACAGCCTGACTATTCAGCGTGACACACTCTTCAATCCCTGGATTTCCCCTGGTGGGATAAGGATATCAAGTGATGGAGATATGGACTAGCGCCTACTAGCGCTAGTCCATATCTCCATCACTTGATCTCTTATGCTCCAAGGATAAGGATATCACCTGATCCAGACGTGCCTGAGAGTCTACCGGACGACCTTTGGATCCAGTCTGCCTGTATCGCACTAATGTGCATCACACCACGCGAGTAGCTATTTGGCTATATTCATATACTGCACTTACCTGTATGATCTGCACTATGTGGCGCCCTCTACGTTTTGTTTTCTAAATATTGATGTGAAAATAGAACATAAAAATGTATAAAAAATATTACGAATTTGGTAAAATATATGCAAAACTTGGCTAAGTAAAATTTCGACACAGGTGTCTTAATATATTCTAAATATTTTATATTTAAAAACATGAATTGAGATATATAAAATATATCTATATACACTAATATATAAAATTTCTAGCAATGACTAAACATCCACAATTTATAGGTGTATTATCGATTTGTAATCAAATCCTGAATGACAACTGAAAAGACTGGATATACCTAAACTAGATTAAGGAGCGGTTAATTATGCTGTGTTAAAAAGTCTCTTATGTGCACAATTTGTAAAGTGAGTTCATTGGTTAGAGTCACAATGAGCAAGTGTATATTTCTCTCCTATTTATAAGTACGATGTTTTCATAAACCTTTAGTTTAGGCTCTCCCTTGATGTTAAGAATATTTGTTTAATTGGCTATGCCTTGATTACAGAGCAACTTTAGTGCTCATCGTTGTTTATTCCAATATCTGTTAAACTGTTAATGATCATATAAACATCCAGTATGAACAGTGCAAATATCCGATGGAAATGGATGGATACAAAGTCAGTGATATATATTCAATTGTTATTAACCTCAAGTGTTTCAATTGTTGAAGACTCCCCTCTGGGTATAAGTGATGTTGCTTGCGTTCACACAAAAATTGTACTCCCTGTTTCTTCGGCGTCCTCGCCAGACCGATACCTCTCTGAGGTCAGTTTGTGATGCGTGTCTTTTGTCCAATCAATGCGAAGTGAAGTGCTCGCACTCATTCAAAAATACCTTGTCTTTCCTTCAAACTCCTACCGCTTCATTCTTTGACAACTTACAATGAAGTTGTTATGGGAGTTTATCTGAGGTTGGTATCCAGATAATGTGGAGGTGTGAAATGGAACGTCTACGCATTTCAGCTACTCAAAACCTTTGTCAAGATGATCTTCTTTTCCAGCTCCTCCTCTATATAGGGTTGTTCATTAACCCTTCCTTCACTTTACGTAATTCAATCTTTACTTTTTTCTTCTTGGTTTATTAGATTGTACATATCTTGAATGGAGATCAACATTTGCCACATTGTTGATAACCGCTCCGATAAATAAACTATTCTAGCTCATTAGCAGTAACCGCTTCTTAAAGTGACAGAACATGTTGTTGAAGATAATACTATAACATCTAAATTCATAATAATGAGCTAGAATAGATAGTTTATTTATAGGAGCAGTTAACAATGTGGCAAATGTTGATCTCCATTCAAGATATGTACAATCTAAAAAACCAAGAAGAAAAAAGTAAAGATCGAATTACATAAAGTGAAGGAAGGGTTAATGAACAACCCTATATAGAGGAGGAGCTGGAAAAGAGGATCATCTTGACAAAGGTTCTGAGTAGCTGAAACGCGTAGACGTTCCATTTCACAGCTCCACATTATCTGGATACCAACCTCAGATTAACTCCCATAACCACTTCATTGTAAGTTGTCAAAGAATAAAGCGGTAGCAGTTTGAATTAAAGACCAGGTATTTTTGAATGAGTACGCACACTTCACTTCTTCGCATTGATTGGACAAAAGACACACGCATCACAAACTGACCTCAGAGAGGTATCAGTATGGCGAGGACGCCAAAGAAACAGTAAGTACAATTTTTGTGTGAACGCAAGCAACATCACTTATACCCAGAGGGGTGTCTGCAACAATTGCAACACTTCTAAAGAAACGCTTGCGGTTCATAACAATTTTATATATATCACTGACTTTGTATCCATCCATTTCCATCGGATATTTGCACTATTCATACAGTTTAACAGATATTGTAATAGACAACGATGAGCACTAAAGTTGCTCTGTAATCAAGGCATAGCCAATTAAACAAATTCTTATCAAGGGAGAGCCTAAACTAAAGGTTTATGAAAACATCGTACTTATAAATAGGAGAGAAATATACACTTGCTCATTGTGACTCCAACCAATGAACTCACTTTACAAATTGTGAACATAAGAGACTTAACACAGCATAATTAACCCATCCTTAATCTAGTTTAGGTATATCCAGTCTTTTCAGTTGTCATTCAGGATTGGAATACAAATTGATAATACACCTATAAATTGCGGATGTTTAGTCATTGCTAGAAATTTTAGATATTAGTGTATATAGATATATTTTATATATCTCAATTCATGTTTTTAAATATAAAATATTTAGAATATATTAAGACACCGGTGTCAAAATTTTACTTAGCCAAGTTTTGCACATATTTTACCAAATTCGTAATTTATTATTAATACATTTTTATGTTATATTTCCACATCAATATTTGCCTGGTCGAGATAAATCTTATATAGATCTCATTTATAATACAAAATAAATAATTTGTTCTCAAGAAGTATTACTTTATACACAGAAGGCCAAGAGGCGCCACCCACATCCTTACCTACAACTATTTTCTTGTTTTGATCGCACTCTGTGAGAAGTACGATCAGTGGGCAGGCCAAGCACTGATCTTTTAGCGCAGTTTTCTTTAAGGACTATTCTGCCTTTTGTTCAGCAATGGCATTTTATGTCCACAATAGACTTACAGGATGCTTATCTTCACATTCCAATTCATCCAGCCCACTATCTGTTTCTGAGATTCTCTTTCTAGACCAGCATTACCAATTTGTCGCTCTTACATTTGGCCTAGCAACAGCTTCAAGAATCTTCTCAAAGGTTCTCGGTGCCCTTCTATCTGTAATCAGAGAGCAGGGTATTGCGGAGTTTCCTTATTTGGACGATATCTTGGTACTAGCTCAGTCTTTTTATTTAACAGAATCTCACACAAAACTAGTGTGGTTTCTTTAAAGGCATGGTTGGCGGATCAATTTACAAAAGAGTTTCTTGATTCCTCAAACAAGGGTAACCTTTTTAGGTTTCCAGATAAAGATATCATTGCATTCGGGGAAGTGGTCTCTCCATCCAGATGCGTTTCATTGGATTGTGCAGATGTGGGGTCCTCCAGAAATAGTTCTGATGGCCTCCCGTTTGAACAAGAATCTTTCCAGATACCTTTCCAGGTCCAAGGATCCTCAGGCAGAGATGGTGGATGCTTTAGCAGTTCCTTGGTTTTACCAACCTGCTTGCATTTTTCCGCCTCTAGTTCTTCCAAGGGTTATCTCCAAGATCATAATGGAACAATCTTATGTGTTTCTGATAGCACCAGCATGGTCTCTCAGAATTTGGTATGCAGATCTTGTCCGGATGTCCAGTTGCCAACCATGGCCACTTCCTTTAAGGCCAGACCTTCTGTCTCAAGGGCCGTTTTTCCCATCAGGATCTCAAATCTCTACATTTGAAGGTATGGAAATTGAACGCTTATTTCTTAGTCATAGAGGTTTCTCTGACTCCGTGATTTGCACTATGTTACAGGCTTGTAAGTCTGTTTAAAGGAAGATTTATTATCGGGTTTGGAAAACCTACATTTCATAATGCTCCTCATAAATTATCTTGGCATTCTTTTAGAATTCCTAGGATTTTACAGTTTCTTCAGGATGGTTTGGATAAGGTTTTGTCTGCAAATACTTTGAAGGGTCAAATCGCTGCTCTGTCTTATTTCATAGAAAGATTGCTAAACTTCCTGATATTCACTGATTTGTTCAGGCTTTGGTTTGTATCAAATCTGTTAAGTATAATTCTCCTCCTTGGAGTCTCAATTTGGTTTTAAAGGGACAGTATACACTCATTTTCATATAACTGCATGTAATAGACACTACTATAAAGAATAAGATGCACAGATACCGATATAAAATCCAGTATAAAATGGTTTAAAAACTTACTTAGAAGCTTTCAGTTTAGCTCTGTTGAAAAGGTAGTTGGAAAGCCCACTGCAAGTGGGAAATAAGACACTCCCCCCTCCCCCTTCTTTTGCATATGAAAAGACCCTTTACACAAACAGGAGCAAGCTGGAGAAGGTAGCCGACGGTATTCAAATAAAACTTTGGGGCTTGGTTAGGAGTCTGAAAATCAGAGCAATGTTCTTTAAAAATAAGCAAAATTATAAAAAAATTTTAAAAAAAAAACAACTTTATGGGCTTTATAAATAGATCTACAAAACATTTATGCAAAGAAAAAATGTGTATAATGGCCCTTTAAGGATTTTGCAGGCTCCTCCTTTTGAGCCTATGCATTCTTTGGTTATTAAACTACTCTCATGGAAAGTGTTATTTCTTTTGGCTATCTCTTCTGCTAGAAGAGTTTGAGTTGTCGGCTCTCTTGCGAGTCTGTCTCATCTGATTTTCCATCAAGATAAAGCTGTTTTGTGGACTTTGTTTAAATTTCTGCCGAAAGTTGTGAATTCTAACATTAGTAGCGAAATTGTTCCTTCCTTGTGTCCTAATCCTAAGAATTTTCTTGAAAGATCTCTACATTCTTTGAATGTGGTAAGAGCTTTGAAATACTATTTTGAGGCTACTAAGGATTTCAGAAAGATTTCTAGTCTATTTTCTCTGGTTCCAGGAAAGGTCAGAAAGCCTCTGCCATTTCTTTGACATCTTAGTTAAAACTTTTGATTCACAAAGCTTATTTAGAGGCGGGGCAGTCTCCGCCTCAGAGAATTACAGTTCATTCTACTAGATCAGTCGCTACTTCTTGGGCTTTCAAGAATGAAGCTTCTTTGTATACATTTACTAAATTTTACCATTTTTATGTATTTGCTTCTTCTGAAGCAGTCTTTGGTAGAAACGTTCTTCAGGCAGCTGTCTCAGTTTGATTCTGCTGCCTATGATTTGAGTTATTTTAAAATGTTTAAGAAAATGTAATTGTCTTTTGGATTTAATTTCTCAGCAGAAATAGCCGTTTTTATTTTATCCCTCCCTCTCTAGTGTGACTGTGGATTTCCACCTCTTAGGTATTCTATCCCATACGTCACTACCTCATGGACTCTTGACATTTACATGAAAGAAAACATAATTTATGTAAGAACTTACCTGATAAATTAATTTCTATCATAGTTCCAAGAGTCCATGAGACCCACCCTATTTTTTGGTGGTTATGATTTTTTTTTTTTTTATAAAGCACATTTTTCCAGTTCCTCTTTTTGTATGCATTTTTACACCTCACTACTTTAGTTATACAGTTGGTTATACGTTAAACTAAGGTACGAGTGTGGTGGGAGGTGTATTTATAGGCATTTTAAGGTTTGGGAAACTTTGCCCCCTCCTGGTAGGAATGTATATCCCATACGTCACTAGCTCATGGACTCTTGCCAATATGAAAGAAATTAATTTATCAGGTAAGTTCTTACATAAATTATGTTTTCTTTCATGTAAGTGGCAAGAGTCCATGAGCTAGTGCCCTGCCCCTATCATTTGCCAAAGAGCAAATGGAGCTGCATCTTCTACAACTACCCTAAAGCAAGTTGGCACTAGGCATGGAAGAAATTTTTGGATTTGACATTTGATTGCTAAACAAATGACTAATATGGCTGCAGGTATTGACATTTGTTTCAGAGCCAGATATAGTGTGAAAGTGCAACACACAAAGATCTGCATTTGCCCTCATCTGTGTTCTGTCATAAACGAAAGTTGCCATGCCTAGTTGGCCCCCTCTCCCACTACCCTACGGCAAAGTTGGCGCCTTTTCCCACTACCCTATGGGAAGTTGGCACCCTCTTCCATTACCCTCACAAGTTGGCGCCCTCTACCCTGCATTATTAGATGCCATCAATCCAGTGTGAAGACTGGCAGCAGTAAGACATATAGCTACTTACTTATTGTCACTGTTTAGACTGTCTGACGGCTGCTGATACTGTCCATTCATTCTGCTCTCTTTACTGAAATACAGATCATCACACTGTTAGATAACCTGAGAGCGCGTGTCAAATCTAGGGAGAGAACTATACACTTTGCACCTCACCTGGAGGCCATAAATGGTGTCATGTCCAACTCCAAGGGGAAGGAAACGTACGTTGTGATCTTCCGCCTCAGCTTTGCAGAATGTTCAAACCGCTGGGGGCACAAAAAGAAACAGTAATTGACATGGTAGGTAGTACTTCTAGGCACATATCGGGTGATGGCGCCACATGTCATCAGGAACCACTGTGTAGAACCAGCTAAAATACCTGAGGCAGAGATCTCAGGGACAGTAAAATGGCTCATTCATATAAAAAAATAAATTATGCTTACCTGATAATTTTCATTTCTTCTGATGGAGTCCACAGCTGCATTCATTACTTTTGGGAAATAAGAACCTGGCCACCAGGAGGAGGCAGACACACCCCAGCCAAAGGCTTAAATACACCTCCCACTTGCCTCATCCCCGAGTCATTCTGCCGAGGAACAGTAGAAGAAATATAAGGGTGAACGGTTCCAGAAGAATAAAATAAGGACGCCCCACATAAAAAGTACGGATGGGGAGCTGTGGACTCTTCCCGTCAGAAGAAAAGAAAAAACATAATTTATGCTTACCCGATACATTTATTTCTCTTGTGATGTATCGAGTCCACGGATTCATCCTTACTTGTGGGATATTCTCCTCCCCTACAGGAAGTGGCAGAGAGAGCACCCACAGAAAAAGGAGAAACTATAGGGTGCAGTGGTGACAAAGTTTAAAAAAATATATATATATGCCTGTCTTAATAAACAGGGCGGGCCGTGGACTCGATACATCACAAGAGATACATTTAGCAGGTAAGCATAAATTATGTTTTCTCTTGTAAGATGTATCGAGTCCACGGATTCATCCTTACTTGTGGGATACCAATACCAAAGCTTTAGGACACAGATGTAGGGAGGGACAAGACAGGGACCTTAAACGGAAGGCAGCACTGCTTGTAGAACCTTACTCCCAAAAATAGCCTCCGAAGAAGCAAAAGTATCAAATTTGTAAAATTTGGAAAAAGTATGAAACGAAGACCAAGTCGCCGCATTACAAATCTGTTTAACAGAAGCCTCATTTTTAAAAACCATGTGGAAGCCACAGCTCTAGTAGAATGAGCAGTAATTCTTTCAGGAAAATGTTGGCCAGCAGTCTCATAAGCCAAACGGATGATGCTTTTCAGGCAAAAGGAAAGAGGGGTAGCCGAAGCCTTCTGACCTCTCCGCTTACCAGAATAAACAACAAACGATGAAGATGTTTGATGGAAATCTTTAGTTACTTGTAAGTAGAACTTTAAAGCACGAACCACATCAAGATTGTGCAACAGACGTTCCTTCTTTGAAGAAGGATTAGGACACAGTGAAGGAACAACAATCTCTTGATTGATATTCTTATAAGAAACAACCTTAGGAAGAAACCCAGGTTTGGTACGCAAAACCACCTTATCTGCATGGAAAAAAAAAGATAAGGGGAATCACACTGTAAAGCATATAGCTCAGAAACTCTTCGAGCCGAAGAGATAGCTACTAAAAACAAAACTTTCCAAGATAGAAGCTTAATATCCATGGAATGCATAGGTTCAAACGGAACCCCTTGAAGAACTTTAAGAACTAAATTTAGGCTCCATGGCGGAGCAACAGATTTAAATACAGGCTTGATTCTGACCAAAGCCTAACTAAATGCTCGAACGTCTGGGACATCTGCCAGACGTTTGTGTAGAAGAATAGACAAAGCAGATATTTGTCCTTATAAGGAACTATCTGATAATCCCTTCTCCAAACCTTCTTGGAGAAAAGACAATAATCTAGGAATCCTAATCTTACTCCACGAGTAACCTTTGGATTCACACCAATAAAGATATTTGCGCCAAATCTTATGATAGATTTTCTTGGCGACAGGCTTTCTAGTCTGAATCAGGGTATGAATGACCGACTCAGAGAAACCACGCTTTGATAGAATCAGGCGTTCAATCTCCAAGCAGTCAGACGCAGAGAAATTAGATTTGGATGCGTGAACAGACCTTGGATTAGAAGGTCCTGCCTCATTGGCAGAGTCCATGGTAGAACCGAGGACATGTCCACTAGGTCTGGATACCAAGTCCTGCGTGGCCACGCAGGTGCTATCAGAAACACTGAAGCTCTCCTGCTTTATTCTGGCAACCAGACGTAGAAGGAGAGGAAATACATAGGCCAGATTGAAGGACCAAGGCACTGCTAGAGCATCTATCAGTACCGCCTTGGGAATCCGGGACCTGGACCCGTAACGAGAAAGTTTGGCATTCTGACGGGACGCCATCAGATCCAATTTTGGTGTGCCCCATAGCTGAATCAGCTGGGCAAATACCTCCGGATGGAGTTCCCACTCCCCCAGATGAAAAGTCTAATGACTTAGGAAATCCGCCTCCCAGTTCTCTACTCCTGGGATGTGGATTGCTCAGAGATGGCAAGAGTGATCCTCTGCCCATCGGATTATTTTGGTTACCTCCATCATCGCTAGAGAACTCCTTGTTCCTCCTTGATGATTGATATAAGCTACAGTTGTGATGTTGTCCGACTGAAACCTGATGAATTTGGCCGCAGCAAGCTGAGGCCACGCCTGAAGCGCATTGAATATCGCTCTCAGTTCTAGAATATTTATCGGGAGAAGAGATTCCTCCCGAGACCATAAGCCCTGTGCTTTCAGGGAGTACCAGACTGCATCCCAGCCTAGCAGGCTGGTATCTGTCGTTACAATGAGCCACTCTGGCCTGCGGAAACACATTCCCTGAGACAGGTGGTCCTGAGACAACCACCAGAGAAGAGAATCTCTGGTCTCCTGGTCCAGATGCAGTTGAGGAGACAAATCTGCATAATCCCCATTCCACTGTTTGAGCATGCATAGGTGTAGTGGTCTGAGGTGTAGGTGGGCAAAAGGAACTATGTCCATTGCCGCTACCATGAGTCCGATTACCTCCATATACTGAGCCACTGATGGCCGAGGAATGGAATGAATAGGTCGGCAAGTGGTTAAGAGCTTTGATTTTCTGAACGCCATCAGAAATATTTTCATTTCTACCGAGTCTATCAGAGTCCCTAGGAAGGAAACTCTTGTAAGAGGGAAGAGAGAACTCTTATGTTCACCGTCCACCCGTGAGATCTCAGAAAAGCCAACACAATGTCCGTGTGAAGCTTGAATAGCTGGAAAGTTGACGCCTGAAATAAGATGTTGTCTAGATAAGGCGCCACTGCTATGCCCCGTGGTCATAGAACCGCCAGAAGGGACCCTAGCACCCTTGTGAAAATTCTGTGAATAGGGATGTGTAGATACGCATCCTTTAAGTCCACGGTGGTCATTTATTGACCCTCCTGGATCAGAGGTAGAATAGACCGAATAGTCTCCATCTTGAATGATGGGACTTTGAGGAACTTGTTTAGAATGTTGAGATCCAAGATTGATCTGAAAGTTCCCTCTTTTTTGGAAACCACAAACAGGTTTGAGTAAAAACCTAGCCCCTGTTCCTCTTTTGGGACTGGGCGGATCACCCCCATGGTATGTAGGCCTCTCTCTTTGTCTGTTTATAGACAATCGAGAAATGTGAAAAGTCCCCCTTGGAAGTGTCCAATACACTAAAGGAGTCTGAATACAGCTTACCCTTCCCTCATGGGGAGGAACTCTAGGGTCCAACAATACCAGATGCAAGAGAGTGTGATGCAGCAGAAGCTCCACTGACCCAGTCATCCAAATTGAAGGCTATAAGGACTGAGACAATCCTTCCTGCCTTGCAGACCCACAGGTCCTCTAGATCTAGAATGCTTAGTTGAATGTAAAACAAATGATAACATGAGCACTCAGCACTTCGACCGGACCAGCCAATCAGAACGGCGCCATGTGTCTTAGCCACAAGACAGATCCAAACCCAACAGGACCAGCCTGCAACCCAGGTCCTAACCGTCAAGCTGCATAAATCCCCCCTCAGAGGGGAAGAAGGGAAAACAGACAGACAAACATAGGACTAACATGTCCCCAAAAACACTTCCGCAGAAGTAACAGAGTATCGATCCCAGTTTAAGATTCCGGAAGGAAAATAAATTAAGAGACATCCTAATTGGATAAAAAGAAAATGTAAGGCAACCCGTACGTTAACGCCTAATAAGAAAGCAGGACTACCGCAGGACCAGCCAAACTGAGTCCTAATCTTCCAAAAAACTGGGAAGGATCTCAAAAAGAACAGTCAGGAAATTACATCATCCCCACATCTCTAATAAGGTGCACCATTCGAAGCAGACTGAAAATTCACGTATACGAAAAGGATAGGATCATTTAATAACTGAAAAACATGTCCGAGTAAGACGCAAAGGCACGCAACCCTAACGAAAGGCACAACACTCAGGGACAGTTACACCCGCAGGGAACTGTACAGGCAATCCCCAAGGCGGTAGACCTGGGACAATAGGGCACGAGCACAATTGCGTATGGTCTCTGCAGACGAATAATCGCCAAGAATATGTGGAAGTGTAAATGTGCTGCAACCTCCAGGGGGAACAAGCCGCCCTGCGTGGAGGAATAATTATAATCTGGGTTACCCGCATGTGTAGAAGTATGGAGCGGTAGGAAACTCGCCTCTTGGAGGACAGGACCCCCAGAGGCAAATGGCTCAGCTGACCCTTGATTCCCCGAGCCTGAGGAACAAGGCGCTCTAATACGGCACACCGAACATAACTGATTGACATGTGTCAACGAGGCCAATCCGGATTCTTCCCAGGAAGAAGCTGAATCTGAAATTAGAACAGTCTCAGTATCAGAATCCTTCATAACAGTCTGAAATGTTTACAGTCTCAGCATCAGAATCCTCCATAATGGGATAGAGAATATGCCAATATGGACTATTTTAAGACAAAACAAAACGGCACATCCACAATGGTTGGGGCACTCACCACCTCCTATGAACCAAAGCCCTGCGAACTAGAATTTCTCCGTCGCCACACGGTCAGGAATGTGGAAATGGAGGACGGAACGTAATCGCGCCCAGCCAGAAGGTAAACTATATCGTCCAAAAAAAGTGCGCCCAACCATAAGGTTGCGTCACTTCCAAAGACCTTTATGTTCTAAGCCATGAGCCCATTTAACACTTCACATAAGTAGATTGAATCAGATAAACATGATTAAAAAAAAAACCTGTTCAATAACCCCCCCTCAGGAGATATTAACCCTTGATTCCAAGATACTAAAAGGAGACTCACTAAGACCCTTATGTTAAAGGGACACTTAATCCCAAAAATTTTCTTTCATGATTCATATAGAGCATGCAATTTTAAGCAACTATCTAATTAACTCCTATTATCAATTTTTCTTTGGTCTCTTACTATCTTTATTTAAAAAGCAGGAATGTGATGCATAGGAGCCGGCCCAATTTTGGTTGAGAACCTGGGTTATGCTTGCTTATTGGTGGGTAAATGTAATCCTCCAATAAGCAAGCGCTATCCATGGTGTTGAACCTACAATGAGCTGGCTGCTAAGATTTACATTCCTGCTTTTAAAATAAAAATAGCAAGAGAAGAAAAATTAATAGGAGCAAATTAGAAAGTTGCTTAAAATTTCGTGCTCTGAATCATGAAAGAAAAAAAATTGGGTTTGATGTCCCTTTAAGTTAGTCCCGCAAGGTGGTAGCCTCTCTGGAAAACATCTGTAGTACAGTACGTTCACGAAGAAAATAAATCTTACCGGAATCTACGCTGTAGAACAGGAACATGGCCCTTCAAGTGTGACGGATAGTAGCATCGCCTCCGCCATGGACTTGAGAGAAGAAAGCAGGCAGCGGAGTTCGACAACGTCGATTGATTGAGGAGCTGTTTACATGAGTCAGGATGGTTTCGCAGAAAGACTCTTCCTGCATCTCCGGACTCTTTCATCCAAGCCCTCACTGAGAGACTGACAGGACTAATTAAAACTCTTGTCCCATGCCGAAGAGTACTACCCTCCATAAGAGACAAATTAAATTCTGACACTACTCTGCCCACCTCCTGGGACGAAAGGCAAAGAATAACTGGGGAATGAGGAGAGTGGGAGGGGTATTTAAGCCTTTAGCTGGCATGTCTTTGCCTCCTCCTGGTGGCCCGGTTCTTATTTCCCAAAAGTAATGAATGCAGCTGTGGACTCTCCATTTAAGAAGAAAAGCACTAAAATATAAAATAGTTTGTTTTTCTCATGAAAGAAAATGTTTGGGTTTCCTGTTCTTTTAAGGACTGAGTGCTCACTGGTTGATCAGCAGAACTTACTGCTTATACATAAAACAAAATATACGGGTATATAAACAACTGGTCTTTGCCGTCTCTTTATAAGGAAAGTGCAGGCTACTTACTTTTAGATGGAAACAGGCCACAATAGGTAACTTCTTCATTGTGAGCTGTTTAGTAGATTCCTGGTAGCTGTGGCAGCCGCTGCATTTGATTTTGGCACTGCTCCCTAAATGCTCGGGCCGTGTAAACCTGCCAGGAAACATGGAACCAAAATTATCCTTTTGGACATCCCGCATAAAACAAATCTTTATCAAGAAAAGCTAGTACGCACAACTAGAGGGATTTGGCGCCTGGCATACTGCTGGCATGCACTAAGTACACTGGCAGTGTTCCGAATATCTAAGAATAACTGCAGCAGTGAAGAGATGAACTGTGAATAGTTTAAACCTGTTAGATACTTTCATAAGAGAAAACTACGGCTTTCTTACCCCCCCCCCCCTGTCAGCAAACACTGTGCAGCATCCTCAGTACCACGTACCTTCTGAGACAGTCCGTGAGAGTGGTCGTTCCTGACATGTGACTTTCCCCATTTACAACACCACCGTCACTTCCTGGGCTCAGGGGCCAGAATGGTGTAGAGGAGCCTGGGAGATCCAAGCTGATATCCCAAAAAGGGTCTATTGTAGTAGAGACACCACTGAAAAGAGATCACAGTGAGAGGAACTGAAGAGACAGATTTCATATTAACAATACAATTGTATAGCCATGAATAGTAAAATGTACTACTGCTTGTTCTCCATATCTAAAGGAGTCTCTAATTCCTGATACCACCTCACTAACGTAAAAAGGCTCCCCCACTTCATCATACGCACATCAGGCCATAGTGTCACACGACTGGCGGAATACCAAGCGGTCACACCACAGCAAAACTAATGTTGGCTGCAGCAGGGAAGCAAAAGGGGCACTTGTTGGGGTTCACCAGACAATATCCCAAGGTAAAGAATACAAATAAATAGAACATTAGGTGCCCTAAGGAGGGGCCCCAGAGGAGCAAATCCTCTATCATTACATTGCAACCTGTCTGTACCACAGTGTTTATATTCTACTCTTATCAGGCAGGGAGAGCAGAAAAGCAAAATGACAAAAAGGAAAAGGAGACAAACACAGAGGCAAATTCAAGTGGGGTAAGGACAGTGAAAAGCACAGCAAGGTTAAATAGGACGGGGGGGGGGGGGGGGCAACTGAAAAACAACATTTATTATTTACTCTTAGGAATTACTCTTCTCTACCACTAGTAGGAGGCAAAGTTTCCCAAATCCCAAGAGCTCTACAAAACCACTCCCGCCTCACACGTACCTCAGTCTAACGTATAGCCAAAGTGAGGTAAGAAAAAGGAATAAGAGCCATAAAAGGAGCAGGAAAAAAGATGTGCCGAAGAAAAAAATAACCCCCCCCCCCAAAAAAAAAGGGTGGGGTCTCGTGGACTCTCACTACCATGAAGAACCTTTTTCACCAAAGACTGCCTTAGAAGAAGCAAAAACATCAAAATGACCATCCTGCAAAAACTACAGAATCCTAGAAATTCTGAAAGAATGCCAGAAAAACACAATTTATACACATTAAATAAATGCCTTGTGGGAGATTTTGCTAATTACAGGCTTACGAGCCGGAATCAGGGTTTCAATCAAAAGAATCAGAGAAACCCCTATGTCTAAGGACTGAGCATTCAATTTCAGTGCCATCAAATTCAAAAAGACTTGTGATCCTGATGGAAAAACCGACCTCGAGACAAAAGGTCTTACAGCAGAGGAAGAGGACAAGGAGGGCAACTGGACATCTGAACAAGATCCGCATAATAAATCCTGTGAGGCCATGCTGGGGCAAATCAGGATTACAGACAACTTCTTTAGCCTTATCTTGGAAATCACTCTGGGAAGAGGAATCAGAGGCAGAAACAGATAAACTGACAGAAGAAATAATAGAATCTAAATCAGAGCCAAATTACTTCTTTCCCTGAAACGAAAGGGACAATCTAGATTTAGGCACCATATCAGGGGACCAGGATTTAAGAAACTTTAAACCCTAAAGTAATTTAAAATGAATATGTTCAACTTTAAACAAAAAAGAGGAAATAACATGAGTAACTCATATCCAGAGGAAACCACCATCAGAAGACAAAACAGTATCCCTGGTCTCAGGGCGGGCACATAGTACATGTAGAAGGTAAAATCTAATCTGATCTATTACACGTTTGATGGCTAGAGAGCAGCCAATGCTTCAGAAACTGCAGCCTTGATAAAATATTTTCATGACAGGAGTCGGCATTATCCTGTAATGAACAAACCGTAGGTGCAATAATACCCAGAGAAAGTCGTCTGATTGCATTAACAAATCTAAACATGAGCCACATAAATGAGCAAGAGAAGGCACTTCAGCTCTTACAATAACACCACCTAATAATGATAGAAAGGTGTTCAGGAGACTCAGTTTTTGGGTAGATTTAGTGACAGAATCCTTCTGCTCCATCATAGCATATGGCAAAGCAATGCAATAAACACTAAAACCCCCCTAAAAAGCTTGAGGAATGAAAGAGGCACAGGTACAATGTGCGCTTAGCAAAACAAAGCAGGAGAAATTAAATGCTAGGACAGAAAAAAAACGCAGCGTGCAAAAACAAAACAAACGGGCAGCTAAGTAGATTTTGCGCGCCAAAACCCGGCGCGCTCAACTGTTTGAACGTGTACTAGCCCGTCGCAACAGTAAACATAGAAAGACTAAAAGGACGTGCGTAAACCTAAATTGCGCTACCCCAACGTGTGAAAAAAAAACTTACATTATGCTTTCCTGATAATTTTTTCTTTTGACGGGAAAAGTCCACAGCTGCATTAATTACTTTTGGGAATTCAGAACCTGGCCACCGTGAGGAGGCAAAGACACCCCAGTCAAAGGCTTAAATACCTCCCCCCACCTCCCTCATCCCCCAGTCATTCTGCCAAGGGAACATGGAACAGTAGGAGAAATAGGGTGCAAAAGGTGCCAGAAGAACAGAAAAATACGGCCGCCCCATAGATAAGACACCGGTGGGGAGCTGTTGACTCTTCCCGTCAGAAGAAATAAAAATGATCAGATAAGCATAATTTAAGTTTTTCTTCTAAAATGGGAAGAGTCCCCAGCTGCATTCATTACTTTTGGGAAAAGAATACCCAAGCTATAGAGGACACAATGCAAACAAAGGGCACCACCACATGAAATTACCCAAAACCTGATAAAACACTGTAGCACTAGAAAACAAGTGGTAAAAACCTGAAAGGTCTAATTAACGGCCCATCAGTTAAACAACCTGCAAGCCGTGCTAGAGACCACCCAGAATCCCTAGATTCCACTGAACACAAGGCCTCCGAGGAGCCAAGCCCTGCGGGCTCTCGGCTCCCACAAAACGTACCCCGACCCGAAGGAAGAGAACCGCCATCTACCCCCGAGGGGGAGAACAGAGTGCCCAATAAGAGATCCAAAGGACCACCAACTGGGGTAAGAAAAAAACTTTAAAATTATTAAAGCGAACCCAAGGTTGCTACAAGACCACCGCCCAGGAAAATTAACTCCCTAGAAGGACAAGGACTAGAGAGTAACTCAACACCCATGAAAGAGCGATCACGAGGAAGAACAAAGATCCACCCTCAGATCCATGACACAGCACCAAATAAAACTTACGGTGCTCCAAGGAAGCCACGAGCTCCCCACTGTACCAAAGTCTAGCTGACACAACCGCTAAACTAGACAAACATCGGTAGGAAAACCATACCAGGACCGAAAAAGATTCGGACCCTGCAGACAAGGATTGGGAAAAAAAACTAACTGCCCTAACAGATAAAAAAGGCTCTCTGAGAACACACAGCCACCTCTGAACAGGAACTCGCAAGCTCCAGCCTCAAGGCAGCAAAGCTGACCGTGAGCCACCGTGGGACACCATCCCACAGAGAACGGCCAAAAAAAAAAATATCGGCAACAACTCCAGTCCAGGAATAAATCCGGATCCTAGAAGAGTATCCAACAACAGTAGCAAATGCAACCAATGGAGGGATGGACACAGAGAACCCCACACCGAAGGTAGGAGAAGAGGATCAATACACGGTCAAGACTCAACAGAGCAGTCAGATCCCCGACCGCCACTCCGAGGTAACGGACCCAGCCCAAAAAGTCTGGCAATGTTTGAAGACCGAGAATAAAAAATTCTCCGAACCAGACCTCAGAAAGAGGAAGGAGGGGCCTAAGAGGAAACAAAACCAATGGGAGAACAGCACTGACCGTTACTTAAAGCTGGCACGCTACCACAAAGCGATGACAGAAAAACTATGTGCTCCGGTTCCAGAACACCTACACAGCTCCCTTCCCTAAAGATGGAACACTCCCAAAAAGGGAGATAAGGCACTGAACTACAGCATCCCCTAGTACCAGAATCCAGCCCCCTGACCTCGTGCCAGCAAGGAGGGGAAGAACCCCTAGGAAATGAGAAGATAAGGACCTTCAGGGCCTCAATGGATACTGTGATACTTTCAAAACCTCCACAAAGGAGGGCAAACGCAAAGGCACCGCAACCCCAGTCATAGGCATGGAGAAGGATGTAGAGAAATGGTAAAAACCATACCAATTCAAAAGAGACCATTCGGCCATTATCGCCAGTTCAGTTGATACAAACAACCGCAAGCCCACATCAAGGTGCAATAGATGCCCCTGACGACAATTATAGGATCCCGCCTGAGAGACAGTAAAACTAACCGTCAGGCAGTTACCAAATCTCCCATAAGACACAAAACCGAGCCACCTGAAGAGAAACAAGCGGATGTTCTAAACCCTAAGGGTGGAAACTGAACCGCCCAGGACCAAATCCAAAATCCAGACCCTGAAATCTCAGGCAAGAGACATGGCCATAAGCCAGACCCCCAGAAACCGGGACTGGCCGAATGTTCTAACCCCCTGAGGAACCAACAAGTTGCCTCATACGGAGGAGTGCACCCTGGGCAGTGCATCCCACATCCGAATGTCCTTGGACATTGGCCACTCGCAATAGACTCAGACCAAAGAGCCTAGAAAGACATCTTAACAGGCCTAAGAAGATGGCAACCAGCACCCGGAGGTGGATCTGAACCCAGGACCCTTTGCTTGCAAGCCCAAAGAGCTAGATCTCCTAGAGGGTCGAAGGGCCCCATAGTCTTAAAACCACAGGGATTACAAGGGACAGGCTCCAAACAAGCCCTTAGGTTAAGAAGACGACAATCTCCAAAGATCCATACAGGATCAGGCTCCCGGAAATCCCTGTACCGCACAAGGAATAATGATGGGAGCCTCACAACTCCTGGCAGACAAGCTGACAAGGGGAAAATGCCGGGGGGGGGGGGGAGGGAAGAAGGGAATAACCCAAACCCCCGGCGTTCCCTTTATGAGAGCGAGCGAGATACTGAAAAGGAAGGAATAAGGACATACCCAAACTTCAAGACACAGATGTACCGACCACCCAAGAAAGGAAAAGAACAGCCCCAGTAACCTACGAGAGGTACTGCGACTAGGCCACAAGAAACAGACATCCAGAAAATACCAAGAGTGAAAACGAAAATCACCATCTAATCATGTCCAGGGGTCATCCAAACCTCCAAACCATAAGGGAATGGAGAACTTTGGTTCCGAGGCCAAAGGACTTCTAGAACCCACAATGAAGTCTTAGCAGGATCCGAGCCCGGAACCCCCTCAACATTAGGACAAAGTGAACAATCCAGCACCCGACAGGATAACAGAATTTATGTTTACCTGATAAATTGCTTTCTCCAACGGTGTGTCCGGTCCACGGCGTCATCCTTACTTGTGGGGATATTCTCTTCCCCAACAGGAAATGGCAAAGAGCCCAGCAAAGCTGGTCACATGATCCCTCCTAGGCTCCGCCTACCCCAGTCATTCGACCGACGTTAAGGAGGAATATTTGCATAGGAGAAACCATATGGTACCGTGGTGACTGTAGTTAAAGAAAAACAGAATTTATGTTTACCTGATAAATTTCTTTCTCCAACGGTGTGTCCGGTCCACGGCGTCATCCTTACTTGTGGGATATTCTCTTCCCCAACAGGAAATGGCAAAGAGCCCAGCAAAGCTGGTCACATGATCCCTCCTAGGCTCCGCCTACCCCAGTCATTCGACCGACGTTAAGGAGGAATATTTGCATAGGAGAAACCATATGGTACCGTGGTGACTGTAGTTAAAGAAAATAAAATATCAGACCTGATTAAAAAAAACCAGGGCGGGCCGTGGACCGGACACACCGTTGGAGAAAGAAATTTATCAGGTAAACATAAATTCTGTTTTCTCCAACATAGGTGTGTCCGGTCCACGGCGTCATCCTTACTTGTGGGAACCAATACCAAAGCTTTAGGACACGGATGAAGGGAGGGAGCAAATCAGGTCACCTAAATGGAAGGCACCACGGCTTGCAAAACCTTTCTCCCAAAAATAGCCTCAGAAGAAGCAAAAGTATCAAACTTGTAAAATTTGGTAAAAGTGTGCAGTGAAGACCAAGTCGCTGCCCTACATATCTGATCAACAGAAGCCTCGTTCTTGAAGGCCCATGTGGAAGCCACAGCCCTAGTGGAATGAGCTGTGATTCTTTCGGGAGGCTGCCGTCCGGCAGTCTCGTAAGCCAATCTGATGATGCTTTTAATCCAAAAAGAGAGAGAGGTAGAAGTTGCTTTTTGACCTCTCCTTTTACCTGAATAAACAACAAACAAGGAAGATGTTTGTCTAAAATCCTTTGTAGCATCTAAATAGAATTTTAGAGCGCGAACAACATCCAAATTGTGCAACAAACGTTCCTTCTTTGAAACTGGTTTTGGACACAGAGAAGGTACGATAATCTCCTGGTTAATGTTTTTGTTAGAAACAACTTTTGGAAGAAAACCAGGTTTAGTACGTAAAACCACCTTATCTGCATGGAACACCAGATAAGGAGGAGAACACTGCAGAGCAGATAATTCTGAGACTCTTCTAGCAGAAGAAATCGCAACTAAAAACAAAACTTTCCAAGATAATAACTTAATATCAACGGAATGTAAGGGTTCAAACGGAACCCCCTGAAGAACTGAAAGAACTAAATTGAGACTCCAAGGAGGAGTCAAAGGTTTGTAAACAGGCTTGATTCTAACCAGAGCCTGAACAAAGGCTTGAACATCTGGCACAGCTGCCAGCTTTTTGTGAAGTAATACCGACAAGGCAGAAATCTGTCCCTTCATGGAACTTGCCGATAATCCTTTTTCCAATCCTTCTTGAAGGAAGGATAGAATCCTAGGAATCTTAACCTTGTCCCAAGGGAATCCTTTAGATTCACACCAACAGATATATTTTTTCCAAATTTTGTGGTAAATCTTTCTAGTCACAGGCTTTCTGGCCTGAACAAGAGTATCGATCACAGAATCTGAGAACCCTCGCTTCGATAAAATCAAGCGTTCAATCTCCACGCAGTCAGCTGGAGTGAAACCAGATTCGGATGTTCGAACGGACCCTGAACAAGAAGGTCTCGTCTCAAAGGTAGCTTCCAAGGTGGAGCCGATGACATATTCACCAGATCTGCATACCAAGTCCTGCGTGGCCACGCAGGAGCTATCAAAATCACCGACGCCCTCTCCTGCTTGATCCTGGCTATCAGCCTGGGGATGAGAGGAAATGGCGGGAACACATAAGCTAGTTTGAAGGTCCAAGGTGCTACTAGTGCATCCACTAGAGCCGCCTTCGGATCCCTGGATCTGGCCCCGTAGCAAGGAACTTTGAAGTTCTGACAAGAGGCCATCAGATCCATGTCTGGAATGCCCCACAGGTGAGTGACTTGGGCAAAGATTTCCGGATGGAGTTCCCACTCCCCCGGATGCAATGTCTGACGACTCAGAAAATCCGCTTCCCAATTTTCCACTCCTGGGATGTGGATAGCAGACAGGTGGCAGGAGTGAGACTCCGCCCAAAGAATAATTTTGGTTACTTCTTCCATCGCTAGGGAACTCCTTGTTCCCCCCTGATGGTTGATGTACGCAACAGTCGTCATGTTGTCTGATTGAAACCGAATGAACCTGGTCCTCGCAAGCTGGGGCCAGGCCTGGAGCGCATTGAATATCGCTCTCAGTTCCAGAATATTTATCGGTAGAAGAGATTCTTCCCGAGACCAAAGACCCTGAGCTTTCAGGGATCCCCAGACCGCGCCCCAGCCTATCAGACTGGCGTCGGTCGTGACAATGACCCACTCTGGTCTGTGGAACATCATCCCTTGAGACAGATTGTCCAGGGACAGCCACCAACGGAGTGAGTCTCTGGTCCTCTGATTTACTTGTATCTTCGGAGACAAGTCTGTATAGTCCCCATTCCACTGACTGAGCATGCACAGTTGTAATGGTCTTAGATGAATGCGCGCAAAAGGAACTATGTCCATCGCCGCCACCATCAACCCGATCACTTCCATGCACTGAGCTATGGAAGGAAGAGGAACGGAATGAAGTATCCGACAAGAGTCCAGAAGCTTTGTTTTTCTGGCCTCTGTTAGAAAGATCCTCATTTCTAAGGAGTCTATAATTGTTCCCAAGAAGGGAACCCTTGTTGACGGGGATAGAGAACTCTTTTCCACGTTCACTTTCCAGCCGTGAGATCTGAGAAAGGCCAGGACAATGTCCGTGTGAGCCTTTGCTTGAGGAAGGGACGACGCTTGAATCAGAATGTCGTCCAGGTAAGGTACTACTGCAATGCCCCTTGGTCTTAGCACCGCTAGAAGGGACCCTAGTACCTTTGTGAAAATCCTTGGAGCAGTGGCTAATCCGAAAGGAAGCGCCACGAACTGGTAATGTTTGTCCAGGAATGCAAACCTTAGGAACCGATGATGTTCCTTGTGGATAGGAATATGTAGATACGCATCCTTTAAATCCACCGTGGTCATGAATTGACCTTCCTGGATGGAAGGAAGGATAGTTCGAATGGTTTCCATCTTGAACGATGGGACCTTGAGAAATTTGTTTAAGATCTTGAGATCTAGGATTGGTCTGAACGTTCCCTCTTTTTTGGGAACTATGAACAGATTGGAGTAGAACCCCATCCCCTTGTTCTCTTAATGGAACAGGATGAATCACTCCCATTTTTAACAGGTCTTCTACACAATGTAAGAACGCCTGTCTTTTTATGTGGTCTGAAGACAACTGCGACCTGTGGAACCTCCCCCTTGGGGGAAGTCCCTTGAATTCCAGAAGATAACCCTGGGAGACTATTTCTAGCGCCCAAGGATCCAGAACATCTCTTGCCCAAGCCTGAGCGAAGAGAGAGAGTCTGCCCCCCACCAGATCCGGTCCCGGATCGGGGGCCAATATTTCATGCTGTCTTGGTAGCAGTGGCAGGTTTCTTGGCCTGCTTTCCCTTGTTCCAGCCTTGCATTGGTCTCCAAGCTGGCTTGGCCTGAGAAGAATTACCCTCTTGCTTAGAGGACGTAGCACCTTGGGCTGGTCCGTTTTTACGAAAGGGACGAAAATTAGGTCTATTTTTTGCCTTGAAAGGCCGATCCTGAGGAAGGGCGTGGCCCTTACCCCCAGTGATATCAGAGATAATCTCTTTCAAGTCAGGACCAAACAACGTTTTCCCCTTGAAAGGAATGTTTAGTAGCTTGTTCTTGGAAGACGCATCAGCCGACCAAGATTTCAACCAAAGCGCTCTGCGCGCCACAATAGCAAACCCAGAGTTCTTAGCCGCTAACTTAGCCAATTGCAAAGAGGCGTCTAGAGTGAAAGAATTAGCCAATTTGAGAGCATTGATTCTGTCCATAATCTCCTCATAAGGAGGAGAGTCACTATCGAGCACCTTAAGCAGTTCATCAAACCAGAAATATGCGGCAGTAGTGACAGGGACAATGCATGAAATGGGTTGTAGAAGGTAACCCTGCTGAACAAACATCTTTTTAAGCAAACCTTCTAATTTTTTATCCATAGGATCTTTGAAAGCACAACTATCCTCTATGGGAATAGTGGTGCGTTTGTTTAAAGTAGAAACCGCTCCCTCGACCTTGGGGACTGACTGCCATAAGTCCTTTCTAGGGTCGACCATAGGAAACAATTTTTTAAATATGGGGGGAGGGACGAAAGGAATACCGGGCCTTTCCCATTCTTTATTAACAATGTCCGCCACCCGCTTGGGTATAGGAAAAGCTTCTGGGAGCCCCGGCACCTCTAAGAACTTGTCCATTTTACATAGTTTCTCTGGGATGACTAAATTTTCACAATCATCCAGAGTGGATAATACCTCCTTAAGCAAAATGCGGAGATGTTCCAATTTAAATTTAAATGTAATCACATCAGATTCAGCCTGCTGAGAAATGTTCCCTAAATCAGTAATTTCTCCCTCAGACAAAACCTCCCTGGCCCCCTCAGATTGGGTTAGGGGCCCTTCAGAGATATTAATATCAGCGTCGTCATGCTCTTCAGTAACTAAAACAGAGCAGCCACGCTTACGCTGACAAGGGTTCATTTTGGCTAAAATGTTTTTGACAGAATTATCCATTACAGCCGTTAATTGTTGCATAGTAAGGAGTATTGGCGATAGATGTACTAGGGGCCTCCTGAGTGGGCAAGACTCGTGTAGACGAAGGAGGGAATGATGCAGTACCATGCTTACTCCCCTCACTTGAGGAATCATCTTGGGCATCATTGTCATTATCACATAAATCACATTTATTTAAATGAATAGGAATTCTGGCTTCCCCACATTCAGAACACAGTCTATCTGGTAGCTCAGACATGTTAAACAGGCATAAACTTGATCAGAAAGTACAAAAAACGTTTTAAAATAAAACCGTTACTGTCACTTTAAATTTTAAACTGAACACACTTTATTACTGCAATTGCGAAAAAACATGAAGGAATTGTTCAAAATTCACCAAATTTTCACCACAGCGTCTTAAAGCTTTGAAAATATTGCACACCAATTTTGGAAGCTTTAACCCTTAAAATAACGGAACCGGAGCCGTTTTAAGCTTTAACCCCTTTACAGTCCCTGGTATCTGCTTTGCTGAGACCCAACCAAACCCAAAGGGGAATACGATACCAAATGACGCCTTCAGAAGTCCTTTATAAGTATCAGAGCTCCTCTCACATGCGACTGCATGCCCAAAAACAAGTGCGCAACACCGGCGCGAAAATGAGACTCTGCCTATGCTTTGGGAAAGCCCCTAAAGAATAAGGTGTCTAAAACAGTGCCTGCCGATATTATTATATCAAAATACCCAGATAAAATGATTCCTCAAGGCTAAATATGTGTTAATAATCAATCGATTTAGCCCAGAAAAGGTCTACAGTTTAAATAAGCCCTTGTGAAGCCCTTATTTACAATCGTAATAAACATGGCTTACCGGATCCCATAGGGAAAATGACAGCTTCCAGCATTACATCGTCTTGTTAGAATGTGTCATACCTCAAGCAGTAAGAGACTGCACTCTGTTCCCCCAACTGAAGTTAATTGCTCTCAACAGTCCTGTGTGGAACAGCCATGGATTTTAGTTACGGTTGCTAAAATCATTTTCCTCATACAAACAGAATTCTTCATCTCTTTTCTGTTTCTGAGTAAATAGTACGTACCAGCACTATTTGAAAATAACAAACTCTTGATTGAATAATGAAAAACTACAGTTAAACACTAAAAAACTCTAAGCCATCTCCGTGGAGATGTTGCCTGTACAACGGCAAAGAGAATGACTGGGGTAGGCGGAGCCTAGGAGGGATCATGTGACCAGCTTTGCTGGGCTCTTTGCCATTTCCTGTTGGGGAAGGAGAATATCCCACAAGTAAGGATGACGCCGTGGACCGGACACACCTATGTTGGAGAAAATAAATTATCAGACCTGATTAAAAAAACCAGGGCGGGCCGTGGACCGGACACACCGTTGGAGAAAGCAATTTATCAGGTAAACATAAATTCTGTTTTCTCCAACATAGGTGTGTCCGGTCCACGGCGTCATCCTTACTTGTGGGAACCAATACCAAAGCTTTAGGACACGGATGAAGGGAGGGAGCAAATCAGGTCACCTAAATGGAAGGCACCACGGCTTGCAAAACCTTTCTCCCAAAAATAGCCTCAGAAGAAGCAAAAGTATCAAACTTGTAAAATTTGGTAAAAGTGTGCAGTGAAGACCAAGTCGCTGCCCTACATATCTGATCAACAGAAGCCTCGTTCTTGAAGGCCCATGTGGAAGCCACAGCCCTAGTGGAATGAGCCGTGATTCTTTCGGGAGGCTGCCGTCCGGCAGTCTCGTAAGCCAATCTGATGATGCTTTTAATCCAAAAAGAGAGAGAGGTAGAAGTTGCTTTTTGACCTCTCCTTTTACCGGAATAAACAACAAACAAGGAAGATGTTTGTCTAAAATCCTTTGTAGCATCTAAATAGAATTTTAGAGCGCGAACAACATCCAAATTGTGCAACAAACGTTCCTTCTTTGAAACTGGTTTCGGACACAGAGAAGGTACGATAATCTCCTGGTTAATGTTTTTGTTAGAAACAACTTTTGGAAGAAAACCAGGTTTAGTACGTAAAACCACCTTATCTGCATGGAACACCAGATAAGGAGGAGAACACTGCAGAGCAGATAATTCTGAAACTCTTCTAGCAGAAGAAATTGCAACTAAAAACAAAACTTTCCAAGATAATAACTTAATATCAACGGAATGTAAGGGTTCAAACGGAACCCCCTGAAGAACTGAAAGAACTAAGTTGAGACTCCAAGGAGGAGTCAAAGGTTTGTAAACAGGCTTAATTCTAACCAGAGCCTGAACAAAGGCTTGAACATCTGGCACAGCTGCCAGCTTTTTGTGAAGTAACACAGACAAGGCAGAAATCTGTCCCTTCAGGGAACTAGCAGATAATCCTTTTTCCAATCCTTCTTGAAGGAAGGATAGAATCTTAGGAATCTTAACCTTGTCCCAAGGGAATCCTTTAGATTCACACCAACAGATATATTTTTTCCAAATTTTGTGGTAAATCTTTCTAGTTACAGGCTTTCTGGCCTGAACAAGAGTATCGATAACAGAATCTGAGAACCCTCGCTTCGATAAGATCAAGCGTTCAATCTCCAAGCAGTCAGCTGGAGTGAAACCAGATTCGGATGTTCGAACGGACCCTGAACAAGAAGGTCTCGTCTCAAAGGTAGCTTCCAAGGTGGAGCCGATGACATATTCACCAGATCTGCATACCAAGTCCTGCGTGGCCACGCAGGAGCTATCAAGATCACCTGACGCCCTCTCCTGATTGATCCTGGCTACCAGCCTGGGGATGAGAGGAAACGGCGGGAACACATAAGCTAGTTTGAAGGTCCAAGGTGCTACTAGTGCATCCACTAGAGCCGCCTTGGGATCCCTGGATCTGGACCCGTAGCAAGGAACTTTGAAGTTCTGACGAGAGGCCATCAGATCCATGTCTGGAATGCCCCACAGCTGAGTGACTTGGGCAAAGATTTCCGGATGGAGTTCCCACTCCCCCGGATGCAATGTCTGACGACTCAGAAAATCCGCTTCCCAATTTTCCACTCCTGGGATGTGGATAGCAGACAGGTGGCAGGAGTGAGACTCCGCCCATAGAATGATTTTGGTCACTTCTTCCATCGCTAGGGAACTCCTTGTTCCCCCCTGATGGTTGATGTACGCAACAGTTGTCATGTTGTCTGATTGAAACCGTATGAACTTGGCCCTCGCTAGCTGAGGCCAAGCCTTGAGAGCATTGAATATCGCTCTCAGTTCCAGAATATTTATCGGTAGAAGAGATTCTTCCCGAGACCAAAGACCCTGAGCTTTCAGGGATCCCCAGACCGCGCCCCAGCCCATCAGACTGGCGTCGGTCGTGACGATGACCCACTCCGGTCTGCGGAATGTCATCCCTTGTGACAGGTTGTCCAGGGACAGCCACCAACGGAGTGAGTCTCTGGTCCTCTGATTTACTTGTATCTTCGGAGACAAGTCTGTATAGTCCCCATTCCACTGACTGAGCATGCACAGTTGTAATGGTCTTAGATGAATGCGCGCAAAAGGAACTATGTCCATTGCCGCTACCATCAAACCGATCACTTCCATGCACTGCGCTATGGAAGGAAGAGGAACGGAATGAAGTATCCGACAAGAGTCTAGAAGTTTTGTTTTTCTGGCCTCTGTCAGAAAAATCCTCATTTCTAAGGAGTCTATTATTGTTCCCAAGAAGGGAACCCTTGTTGACGGAGATAGAGAACTCTTTTCCACGTTCACTTTCCATCCGTGAGATCTGAGAAAGGCCAGGACAATGTCCGTGTGAGCCTTTGCTTGAGGAAGGGACGACGCTTGAATCAGAATGTCGTCCAAGGTAAGGTACTACAGCAATGCCCCTTGGTCTTAGCACAGCTAGAAGGGACCCTAGTACCTTTGTGAAAATCCTTGGAGCAGTGGCTAATCCGAAAGGAAGCGCCACGAACTGGTAATGCTTGTCCAGGAATGCGAACCTTAGGAACCGATGATGTTCCTTGTGGATAGGAATATGTAGATACGCATCCTTTAAATCCACTGTGGTCATGAATTGACCTTCCTGGATGGAAGGAAGAATAGTTCGAATGGTTTCCATCTTGAACGATGGAACCTTGAGAAACTTGTTTAAGATCTTGAGATCTAAGATTGGTCTGAACGTTCCCTCTTTTTTGGGAACTATGAACAGATTGGAGTAGAACCCCATCCCTTGTTCTCTTAATGGAACAGGATGAATCACTCCCATTTTTAACAGGTCTTCTACACAATGTAAGAATGCCTGTCTTTTTATGTGGTCTGAAGACAACTGAGACCTGTGGAACCTCCCCCTTGGGGGAAGCCCCTTGAATTCCAGAAGATAACCTTGGGAGACTATTTCTAGCGCCCAAGGATCCAGAACATCTCTTGCCCAAGCCTGAGCGAAGAGAGAGAGTCTGCCCCCCACCAGATCCGGTCCCGGATCGGGGGCCAACATTTCATGCTGTCTTGGTAGCAGTGGCAGGTTTCTTGGCCTGCTTTCCCTTGTTCCAGCCTTGCATTGGTCTCCAAGCTGGCTTGGCTTGAGAAGTATTACCCTCTTGCTTAGAGGACGTAGCACTTTGGGCTGGTCCATTTCTACGAAAGGGACGAAAATTAGGTTTATTTTTTGCCTTGAAAGGCCGATCCTGAGGAAGGGCGTGGCCCTTACCCCCAGTGATATCAGAGATAATCTCTTTCAAGTCAGGGCCAAACAGCGTTTTCCCCTTGAAAGGAATGTTAAGTAGCTTGTTCTTGGAAGACGCATCAGCTGACCAAGATTTCAACCAAAGCGCTCTGCGCGCCACAATAGCAAACCCAGAATTCTTAGCCGCTAACCTAGCCAATTGCAAAGTGGCGTCTAGGGTGAAAGAATTAGCCAATTTGAGAGCATTGATTCTGTCCATAATCTCCTCATAAGGAGGAGAATCACTATCGACCGCCTTTATCAGCTCATCGAACCAGAAACATGCGGCTGTAGCTACAGGGACAATGCATGAAATTGGTTGTAGAAGGTAACCCTGCTGAACAAACATCTTTTTAAGTAAACCTTCTAATTTTTTATCCATAGGATCTTTGAAAGCACAACTATCATCTATGGGTATAGTGGTGCGTTTGTTTAAAGTGGAAACCGCTCCCTCGACCTTGGGGACTGTCTGCCATAAGTCCTTTCTGGGGTCGACCATAGGAAACAATTTTTTAAATATGGGGGGAGGGACGAAAGGAATACCGGGCCTTTCCCATTCTTTATTAACAATGTCCGCCACCCGCTTGGGTATAGGAAAAGCTTCTGGGAGCCCCGGGACCTCTAGGAACTTGTCCATTTTACATAGTTTCTCTGGGATGACCAACTTGTCACAATCATCCAGAGTGGATAATACCTCCTTAAGCAGAATGCGGAGATGTTCCAACTTAAATTTAAACGTAATCACATCAGGTTCAGCTTGTTGAGAAATGTTCCCTGAATCAGTAATTTCTCCCTCAGACAAAACCTCCCTGGCCCCATCAGACTGGGTTAGGGGCCCTTCAGAACCATTCTTATCAGCGTCGTCATGCTCTTCAGTATCTAAAACAGAGCAGTCGCGCTTACGCTGATAAGTGTTCATTTTGGCTAAAATGTTTTTGACAGAATTATCCATTACAGCCGTTAATTGTTGCATAGTAAGGAGTATTGGCGCGCTAGATGTACTAGGGGCCTCCTGAGTGGGCAAGACTCGTGTAGACGAAGGAGGGAATGATGCAGTACCATGCTTACTCCCCTCACTTGAGGAATCATCTTGGGCATCATTGTCATTGTCACATAAATCACATTTATTTAAATGAATGGGAATTCTGGCTTCCCCACATTCAGAACACAGTCTATCTGGTAGTTCAGACATGTTAAACAGGCATAAACTAGATAACAAAGTACAAAAAACGTTTTAAAATAAAACCGTTACTGTCACTTTAAATTTTAAACTGAACACACTTTATTACTGCAATTGCGAAAAAACATGAAGGAATTGTTCAAAATTCACCAAATTTTCACCACAGTGTCTTAAGGCCTTAAAAGTATTGCACACCAAATTTGGAAGCTTTAACCCTTAAAATAACGGAACCGGAGCCGTTTTTAACTTTAACCCCTTTACAGTCCCTGGTATCTGCTTTGCTGAGACCCAACCAAGCCCAAAGGGGAATACGATACCAAATGACGCCTTCAGAAAGTCTTTTCTAAGTATCAGAGCTCCTCTCACATGCGACTGCATGTCATGCCTCTCAAAAACAAGTGCGCAACACCGGCGCGAAAATGAGGCTCTGCCTATGATTTGGGAAAGCCCCTAAAGAATAAGGTGTCTAAAACAGTGCCTGCCGATATTATTATATCAAAATACCCAGAATAAATGATTCCTCAAGGCTAAATATGTGTTAATAATGAATCGATTTAGCCCAGAAAAAGTCTACAGTCTTAATAAGCCCTTGTGATGCCCTTATTTACGATCATAATAAACATGGCTTACCGGATCCCATAGGGAAAATGACAGCTTCCAGCATTACATCGTCTTGTTAGAATGTGTCATACCTCAAGCAGCAAGAGACTGCTCACTGTTCCCCCAACTGAAGTTAATTGCTCTCAACAGTCCTGTGTGGAACAGCCATGGATTTTAGTGACGGTTGCTAAAATCATTTTCCTCATACAAACAGAAATCTTCATCTCTTTTCTGTTTCTGAGTAAATAGTACATACCAGCACTATTTCAAAATAACAAACTCTTGATTGAATAATAAAAACTACAGTTAAACACTAAAAAACTCTAAGCCATCTCCGTGGAGATGTTTCCTGTACAACGGCAAAGAGAATGACTGGGGTAGGCGGAGCCTAGGAGGGATCATGTGACCAGCTTTGCTGGGCTCTTTGCCATTTCCTGTTGGGGAAGAGAATATCCCCACAAGTAAGGATGACGCCGTGGACCGGACACACCTATGTTGGAGAAAACCAGCACACCTGCACCACAAGGGTGACATGAACCGTAAGGAACAGCAGCTAACGCCCGACCAGTACCCGCCTGGTACAAGAACACTCCGGAACTGTCCAAGAAAAATCAAAGCCCCCGAAGGGATCAATAACATAACTATCATTAAATAGTGATGCGCAACTTCCGAGGAAGTGCCCACGCGACCACAAAATCGCTAGTATCAGTTCGAGAGAAACTTTCCCAAAACGGAAAATTATGACATGAGCTTCTTAAAACAAATCAAACACATCCTAACCAAATCAAATAAAAAGAAGGCAGCACCCGTGGAAGAACGCCCAAGGAGAATGGACACGCTAACAGGACCAGCCATTCGGAGGCCCCATTCTCCCAAGTTCAGAACTGGAACAGTTACTTAAAAGAAAAGAAAAACTGAGACGTCAAGGAGATTGGCTTTATCCCCATACATCTAACCCAGTTTGCCATCCGGCACAGAAGACCGAGGATCCCTCTGCTCACTAGGACTGGGATCCTCCAGCACTGCCAAAACATGCCTTAGTAGGACACGAAAACGTGCTAGTCTATAACGGAAGGCAAAATGTTTCCCAGCCGGATCGATGAACAACCCTGGCCCGAGGGTGTGGCCCCTGAAGCCTCAGAGGCCATCGCTTCCTCAGAAGGCCGAACTGAATCAGGCTCACGCTCGACAGACCCTGGGGTTAACAGAACACAGACAGTATATTAAAAGTACTTCTCTTGGGAGATATAAATGTGCCAGCACCATAGAATTGGCCTTGCAGAACCGTTCTGTAACTTCTGGAGGAAACAAGCCACCTTCCAGAGGAGTAAGGGCCATAGGGATACCTGCTTGCGTAGCAAAAGAAGGTTCTGGGGCACGCGCCTCACAGGGCATGGAATCCTCAGGAGCGGATGGCTCAACGCATTCCAAGCTCCCTGATTCCGGGGAAGAGAGTACTCTAGAACGGCAATTGGAACATAACTGATGGACAATTTCATACTCTTTGCAAGACGTATACTCTGAATCGGAGATATCCGTCTCTAAAAAAATAAATAAATCAGAATCACCACTCAGAATACGGAAATGCAAATACGTGACCACACCCGATCACGAGGTGCACTGTGTAAGTAAAAATAAAGGTGCTCCAGTCTAATAGAACCGCACAAAATGATAAGGCCGTTATGTTCCGAATAGCCATGAGCATCTCTAGACATTAGCAGACAGAACCAGATAAACATAATTAAAGTCCCCCCTGTTCAATAACTCCCCCTCAGGAGATATTAACCCTTGATTCCATACGATAAAGGAGCCCCACTGGGACCCTGACTTCTTTTGTTAATGTTATATTCACATACCGAAATAAAATGAAAAGATCTTACCGGAATCTACGCCGTGGAACAGGAACACGGCTCTTCAAGTGTGACAGATAGTAGCCTCGCTTCTGACATGGATTTGAGTGAATAAAGTCAGGCAGCGAAACTTGTTAACGCTGATTGCCTAGGAGCTGTTAACTTGAGTCGGGATGGTTTTGCAGAAATACTATCCCTAAATTTCCGGATTCTAACCTTCATCTATACCCACTGAGAGGCTGACAGGAATACTTAAAACTCCAGTACCAATTCGAAGAGTACTACCCTCCATAAGAGACAATCTTCATCGTCTGACACTTCTCTGCCAACCACCTGTAATGAATGCAGCTGTGGCCTCTTCCCGTTTAAGAAAAAACCTAAGTACACCAATAAAGCCAGTGCGTGTAAAACAGCAACGTAATAGTGAAAAGGAATAGTTCCAGTGCCATATATATTAGCAAAAATATAAATATCTAAGCTAAATGAGTGTTAATAAAAAGACACTTACCAATAGATACTCGTCCACTAGCAATCAAGCTGCAGAAAGCCAAACCAGTACTGAAAAATATTAGCAGAGGTTATGGAATAGGAGTATATTGTAAATCCATAAAGGGAAGCAGAAGACAAGTCCCTGAGACTAATTCTAGATTTATGAAAAATTGCCCATCCTTCTGACAAGAATCAAATGCACATTTCATTTTTCAACCACCTTAAGTGGAGGCACAGTAAAGACTGAGGGATGTGTGAAGGGGTTTATAGAGCTCATGGGGGGGTTTGGGAATCTTTGCCTCCTCCTAGTGGTAGCGAAGAGTATTTCCCAAGAGTAAAGGATTGTGAACTATCGTGCACTCTTATCACCTGTATGAAAGAAAGATCAAGGAGGAGGAACACTGAGCAAGTGAGCTGAGAGAGACAAAGGGAGATTCACACTAAGGAGTAATGAAAGGGCAAGAAAGGAATTATATGGATGTCGGCAAGGGGTTAAATATAAGAAGACAGATACAGAGGGAAAAGGAGGGGAGACAGCAAGGGGGGGGGGGGGGGGGGGGGGGGGGGGGGGGGTGAGGGAAGAGCAGGAGAAACTGGGCAAGGGAGAGCTACAGAAGAAGAAGCAAAGATATGGGAGATCCAGAGACAGATTAGAGTCCTGTGTGTACAAGTGAGCAAGCAGTTATTTGTATAAGCAAGCACAGTACGGAGCATATGGAACACACAATATGCATCAGTATTGTTTCATTCCGTACACATGCTGTGACATACCACCATTTGCCCACTAGAGGGACTAACGAGCAGAGCTAATGTTTATTTCAGAACATAAAGTAGCCACATAGTACAGGAAATGGATTGCATATACTGAGTGCAGATTTATGGTCGCCTGCAGCTAATGGTATGGGAGTGATGTATCGCTGAAGTACTGGCCAGCTGCTTACACCAACCACAAGAGTAGGACAGAAGCCAGACACCATCACCAAAGTCAGCGTCGCCTCACGGAAGCCCATGCTACCCACACTCAGTGCTCTATGGCTGCCATTATATTTACTTACTGGCACACTTGACAAGTGACATCGGACTGCAGGCCGCCTGTGAAGATTTGGTCTATGATGCAGTTACAGTGGTTCGGATTGTTGGCCTTCTTCCCATTGTCGTCACCTAGAAAATAAGTAGAATCAGGCTGGGGAGGAACGCAGCACAATCGTACTCAGGCTCCCTGATGTCAGCCCGCCCAGATGCCCCCACCACTGGCAGCTAGATGCAGGTTAGCACAGGATCCCTTCCACAGTAACTGACAGCTATACTCTCTCGCTCACTGATGCCAGGGCTAGCACAGGATCCCTTCCACAGTAACTGGCAGCTATACTCTCCTGCTCACTGATGCTAGGGCTAGCACAGGATCCCTTCCACTGTAATTGACAGCTATACTCTTGCTCACTGATGCCAGGGCTAGCACAGGATCCCTTCGACTGTAACTGACAGCTATACTCTCTCGCTCACTGATGCCAGGGCTACCACAAGATCCATCCCACTGTAACTGACAGCTATACTCTCTTGCTCACTGATGCCAGGGCTACCACAAGATCCATCCCACTGTAACTGACAGCTATACTCTCTTGCTCACTGATGCCAGGGCTACCACAAGATCCATCCCACTGTAACTGACAGCTATACATTCTTGCTCACTGATGCCAGGGCTAGCGCAGGATCCCTTCCACTGTAACTGACAGCTATACTCTCTTGCTCACTGATGCTAGGGCTAGCACAGGATTCCTTCCACTGTAACTGACAGCTATACTATCCTGCTCACTGATGCCAGGGCTAGCACAGGATCCCTTCCACTGTAATTGACAGCTATACTCTTGCTCACTGATGCCAGGGCTAGCACAGGATCCCTTCGACTGTAACTGACAGCTATACTCTCTCGCTCACTGATGCCAGGGCTAGCGCAGGATCCCTTCCAGTGTAAATGACAGCTATACTCTCTTGCTCACACTGATGCCAGGGCTAGCACAGGATCCCTTCCACTGTCACTGACAGCTATACTCTCTTGCTCACTGATGCCTGGGCTATCACAAGATCCTTCCCACTGTAACTGACAGCTATACATTCTTGCTCACTGATGCCAGGGCTAGCGCAGGATCCCTTCCACTGTCACTGACAGCTATACTTTCTCGCTCACCGATGCCATGGCTAGCACAGGATCCCTTCCACTGTCACTGACGCCAGGGCTAGCACAAGACACTTCCCACTGTAACTGACAGCTATACTCTAGCTCACTGATGCCAAGGCTAGCACAGGATCCCTTCCACAGTAACTGACAGCTATACTCTCTCGCTCACTGATGCCAGGGCTAGCACAGGATCCCTTCCACTGTAACGGACAGCTATACTCTCTCACTCACTGATGCCAGGGCTAGAGCAGGATCCCTTCCACTGTAACTGACAGCTATACTCTGTCGCTCACTGATGCCAGGTCTAGCACAGGATCCCTTCCACAGTAACCGACAGCTATACGCTCTTGCTCACTGATGCCAGGGCTAGCACAGGATTCCTTCCACTGTCACTGACAGCTATACGCTCTTGCTCACTGATGCCAGGGCTAGCACAGGATCCCTTCCACTGTAACCGACAGCTATACTCTCGCTCACTGATGCCAGGTCTAGCACAGGATCCCTTCCACTGTAACTGACAGCTATACGCTCTTGCTCACTGATGCCAGGGCTAGCACAGGATTCCTTCCACTGTAACTGACAGCTATACTCTCTCGCTCACTGATGCCAGGGCTAGAGCAGGATCCCTTCCACTGTAACTGACAGCTATACTCTCTCGCTCACTGATGCCAGGGCTAGAGCAGGATCCCTTCCACTGTAACTGACAGCTATACTCTCTCGCTCACAGATGCCAGGGCTAGCACAAGATCCTTCCCACTGTAACTGACAGCTATACTCTCGCTCACTGATGCCAGGGCTAGCACAGGATCCCTTCCACTGAAATTGACAGCTATACTCTCGCTCACTGATGCCAGGGCTAGCACAGGATCCCTTCCACTGTAACTGACAGCTATACTCTCTCGCTCACTGATGCCAGGGCTACCACAAGATCCATCCCACTGTAACTGACAGCTATACTCTCTCGCTCACTGATGCCAGGGCTAGCACAGGATCCCTTCCACTGTAACTGACAGCTATACTCTTGCTCACTGATGCCAGGGCTAGCGCAAGATCCCTTCCACAGTAACTGACAGCTATACTCTCTTGCTCACTGATGCCAGGATTAGCACAGGATTCCTTCCACTGTCACTGACAGCTATACTCTCTTGCTCACTGATGCCTGGGCTATCACAAGATCCTTCCCACTGTAACTGACAGCTATACTTTCTTGCTCACTGATGCCAGGGCTAGCACAGGATCCCTTCCACTGTCACTGACAGCTATACTCTCTTGCTCACTGATGCCAGGGCTAGCACAGGATCCCTTCCACTGTCACCGATGCCTGGGCTAGCACAAGATCCTTCCCACTGTAACCGACAGCTATACTCTCGCTCACTGATGCCAGGGCTAGCGCAGGATCCCTTCCAGTGTAACTGACAGCTATACTCTCTTGCTCACTGATGCCAGGGCTAGCGCAGGATCCCTTCCACTGTCACTGACAGCTATACTCTCTCCCTCACTGATGCCAGGGCTAGCACAGGATCCTTTCCACTGTCACCGATGCCTGGGCTAGCACAAGATCCTTCCCACTGTAACCGACAGCTATACTCTCACTCACTGATGCCAGGGCTAGCACAGAATCCCTTCCACTGTAACTGACAGCTATACTCTCTCGCTCACTGATGCCAGGGCTAGAGCAGGATCCCTTCCACTGTAACTGACAGCTATACACTCTTGCTCACTGATGCCAGGGCTAGCACAGGATTCCTTCCACTGTAACTGACAGCTATACTCTCTCGCTCACTGATGCCAGGGCTAGCACAGGATTCCTTCCACTGTAACTGACAGCTATACTCTCTCGCTCACAGATGCCAGGGCTAGCACAAGATCCTTCCCACTGTAACTGACAGCTATACTCTCGCTCACTGATGCCAGGGCTAGCACAGGATCCCTTCCACTGTAACTGACAGCTATACTCTCTCGCTCACTGATGCCAGGGCTACCACAAGATCCATCCCACTGTAACTGACAGCTATACTCTCGCTCACTGATGCCAGGGCTAGCACAGGATCCCTTCCACTGTAACTGACAGCTATACTCTTGCTCACTGATGCCAGGGCTAGCAAAGGAACCCTTCCACAGTAACTGACAGCTATACTCTCTTGCTCACTGATGCCAGGGCTAGCGCAAGATCCCTTCCACAGTAACTGACAGCTATACTCGCTCGCTCACTGATGCCAGGGCTAGCATAGGATCCTTTCCACTGTCACTGACACCTGGGCAAGCTCAAGATCCTTCCCACTGTAACGGACAGCTATACTCTCTTGCTCACTGATGCCAGGATTAGCACAGGATTCCTTCCACTGTCACTGACAGCTATACTCTCTTGCTCACTGATGCCTGGGCTATCACAAGATCCTTCCCACTGTAACTGACAGCTATACTCTCTCGCTCACTGATGCCAGGGCTAGAGCAGTATCCCTTCCACTGTAACTGACAGCTATACTCTCTCGCTCACTGATGCCAGGGCTAGCACAGGATTCCTTCCACTGTAACTGACAGCTATACTCTCTCGCTCACAGATGCCAGGGCTAGCACAAGATCCTTCCCACTGTAACTGACAGCTATACTCTCGCTCACTGATGCCAGGGCTAGCACAGGATCCCTTCCACTGTAATTGACAGCTATACTCTTGCTCACTGATGCCAGGGCTAGCAAAGGAACCCTTCCACAGTAACTGACAGCTATACTCTCTTGCTCACTGATGCCAGGGCTAGCGCAAGATCCCTTCCACAGTAACTGACAGCTATACTCGCTCGCTCACTGATGCCAGGGCTAGCATAGGATCCTTTCCACTGTCACTGACACCTGGGCAAGCTCAAGATCCTTCCCACAGTAACTGACAGCTATACTCTCTTGCTCACTGATGCCAGGGCTAGCGCAAGATCCCTTCCACAGTAACTGACAGCTATACTCGCTCGCTCACTGATGCCAGGGCTAGCACAGGATCCCTTCCACTGTCACTGACAGCTATACTCTCTTGCTCACTCATGCCAGGGCTAGCGCAGGATCCCTTCCAGTGTAACTGACAGCTATACTCTCTTGCTCACTGATGCCAGGGCTAGCGCAGGATCCCTTCCACTGTCACTGACAGCTATATACTCTTGCTCACTGATGCCAGGGCTATCACAAGATCCTTCCCACTGTAACTGACAGCTATACTTTCTTGCTCACTGATGCCAGGGCTAGCACAGGATCCCTTCCACTGTCACTGACAGCTATACTCTCTCGCTCACTGATGCCAGGGCTAGCACAGGATCCCTTCCACTGTCACCGATGCCTGGGCTAGCACAAGATCCTTCCCACTGTAACCGACAGCTATACTCTCGCTCACTGATGCCAGGGCTAGCGCAGGATCCCTTCCAGTGTAACCGACAGCTATACTCTCTCGCTCACTGATGCCAGGGCTAGCACAGGATCCCTTCCACTGAAATTGACAGCTATACTCTCTCGCTCACTGATGCCAGGGCTACCACAAGATCCATCCCACTGTAACTGACAGCTATACTCTCTTGCTCACTGATGCCTGGGCTATCAGAAGATCCTTCCCACTGTAACTGACAGCTATACTCTTGCTCACTGATGCCAGGGCTAGCGCAGGATCCCTTCCACTGTCACTGACAGCCATATACTCTTGCTCACTGATGCCTGGCCTATCACAAGATCCTTCCCACTGTAACTGACAGCTATACTTTCTTGCTCACTGATGCCAGGGCTAGCGCAGAATCCCTTCCACTGTCACTGACAGCTATACTCTCTCGCTCACTGATGCCAAGGCTAGCACAGGATCCCTTCCACTGTCACTGACAGCTATACTCTCTTGCTCACTGATGCCTGGGCTATCAGAAGATCCTTCCCACTGTAACTGACAGCTATACTCTTGCTCACTGATGCCAGGGCTAGCGCAGGATCCCTTCCACTGTCACTGACAGCCATATACTCTTGCTCACTGATGCCTGGCCTATCACAAGATCCTTCCCACTGTAACTGACAGCTATACTTTCTTGCTCACTGATGCCAGGGCTAGCACAGAATCCCTTCCACTGTCACTGACAGCTATACTCTCTTGCTCACTGATGCCAGGGCTAGCACAAGATCCTTCCCACTGTCACTGACAGCTATACTCTCTTGCTCACTGATGCCAGGGCTAGCACAAGATCCTTCCCACTGTCACTGACAGCTATACTCTCTTGCTCACTGATGCCAGGGCTAGCGCAGAATCCCTTCCACTGTCACTGACAGCTATACTCTCTTGCTCACTGATGCCAGGGCTAGCACAAGATCCTTCCCACTGTCACTGACAGCTATACTCTCTTGCTCACTGATGCCAGGGCTAGCACAGAAACCCTTCCACTGTCACTGACAGCTATACTCTCTCGCTCACTGATGCCAGGGCTAGCACAGGATCCCTTCCACTGTCACCGATGCCTGGGATAGCACAAGATCCTTCCCACTGTAACCGACAGCTATACTCTCGCTCACTGATGCCAGGGCTAGCGCAGGATCCCTTCCACTGTCACTGACAGCTATACTCTCTTGCTCACTGATGCCAGGGCTAGCGCAGGATCCCTTCCAGTGTCACTGACAGCTATATACTCTTGCTCACTGATGCCAGGGCTATCATAAGATCCTTCCCACTGTCACTGACAGCTATACTCTCTTGCTCACTGATGCCAGAGCTAGCGCAGGATCCTTTCCACTGTAACTGACAGCTATACTCTCGCTCACTGATGCCAGGGCTAGCACAGAATCCCTTCCACTGTAACTGACAGCTATACTCTCTTGCTCACTGATGCCAGGGCTATCACAAGATCCTTCCCACTGTCACTGACAGCTATACTCTTGCTCACTGATGCCAGAGCTAGCGCAGGATCCTTTCCACTGTCACTGACAGCTATACTCTCTCGCTCACTGATGCCAGGGCTAGCGCAGGATCCCTTCCAGTGTAACTGACAGCTATACTTTCAGTCTCTCTGATTCAGGTAAAGAAATCCCTAATACAGCTCTGCAAAGGCCATAAGATGGCTGACTGCTCCTTTCTCCACTGATTTCTGCCTTACATTTTACTGATCAAGTCCTACATAACCCTGACAATGTGCAGCTTCTGCAAATTTAATTAATTTAACATGGAACATGAACTGGAACTGATGAGAGAATTAATCATGTAATAATCCTATGCAAATATGCATCCAACTTGCAACAAATCAGCAAACCTGGATTACCTTGGAACCATTAGCCCTGGTTCACTAGAAAGCGCGAGCGCACAAAGTACAATCTGGTTACAAGACATTCAGGACCCTCACCTTTGCAGTGTCGGTGCAGAACATCTAATGCAGCAATGAGAAACTCATGTGCGTCCTGCTGCTCGTACCCTGCTAAATGCCGCGCATGCGTCCATACCAGGTGAAGCAATCGGTAAGGAATGTGAGGAGATCTGTGTCCGGAGTAAAACTGCAGAAAGAGGAAAGCCTTAGCAAGTAAAGGAAAGCTGTGGAGAACTGGACGTTGCACTGTAGAACACTTGTTTTCCCTAATACAAAAAGCTTTCTAAGTTGGTCATTAGACTATTTTTGATCTCGTCTTTGGGAAATACCAAGGAACCTGGTTAAATGTGAGGTCTTTTATAAATCTGTGTGTGTGATTGCAGATAAGACCCCATTAAACATCAGCTGATAATCATGTGCAGAGAGGACTTCATAACGAGCTACACCTCTACGTGTCCCAAGGAACTAGATATTTCAAAATAAGAGCCAACTAGTTAAAGGGACACTGAACACAGTTTTTTTTTCTTTTGTGATTCAGATAGAGCATGAAATTTTAAGCAACTTTCTAATTGACTCCTTTTATCAAATTTTCTTCATTCTCTTGGTATCTTTATTTGAAAAGCAAGAAAGTAAGTTTAGATGCCGGACCATTTTTGGTGAAAAACCTGGGTTGTTCTTGCTGATGGTTGCTTAAAAATGCTGCTCTATCTGAATCACGAAAGAAAAAAATATGGGTTCAGTGTCCCTTTAAACACACAAAACAGCTCACAGGCTCTTTAGGCTGATTTTACACAAACTTGACATCTGCTCATATAAAACAAAAACACGACACCGAGTCTGAACCTTATTTAAAGGGACACTGAATGCAAATTGTTTCTTTCGTGATTCAGATTGAGCATGAAATTTTAAGCAACTTTTTAATTTACTCCTATTAACTTTTCTTCGTTCTTTTGTGATTTTTATTTGAAAAAGGCATCAGTTTTTTTGGTTTAGTGCTCTGAACAGCACTTTTTTATTGGTGGATCAATTTATCTACCAATCAGCAAGAACAACCCAGGTTGTTCACCAAAAATAGGCCGGCATCTAAACTTAAATTATTGCATTTCAAATAAAGATAGCAAGAGAATGAAGAAAATGTAATAGGAGTAAATTAGAAAGTTACTTAATGTCATGCTCTATCTGAATCACAAAAGAAAAAAATTTGGGTTCAGTGTCTCTAACTTAGAATTAAATCTCAATCATCATTTGCAAATTGTAAAGCTAAACGCACAAATGAATCCCTTTGTGAAGTACAAGTAGGTCACCAATGACATCACAGAGCTGCGCCTCGTGCTTACAGGAATACACCATTTCTTTACAGCAGGGGGGTTATGTACATTAGAAGTTAGCACAGGGGCTCTGACAAAACACTGTTACCTGCACTTCTATTCAGTAGCTTCCGCTAACAGAGCGCAAATGCACTGGCAGCTTTGGCTTCTGTAATTGGTGGGCACAAGCACAGCTATAGAAGAGTGCGACATTACATGAAGTCTGTGGCCATCACAGCTGATAAAGCTTCATATACAGAAGAAGATACCGGCAATCAGAAATAAGATTCACCGCCAGTCCGGGCACTCACCTCCTGAAATAGGGTAGACATTTCACACACTAGACAGGAACTGGGACTCTGCATTTCACATTTGTGCCGGTCTGAGAGGAAGAAATCTCGCAGCAGCGGAGTGTGAGTAAGCGCCTGGACAATACAGTTCATAAAACACGTGTTGCCAAGGTTGATTAACCCTCGCAGACCTAGAGAAAGACAAAAAATGGTCACAACAAAGCCTAACGTACATAAATATGCCCCACTAGATGGGCTTTAGTTCAAATTAAACCGATTCAGACAGAGCAGCAATGTTAAGCTAATTACTCCTATTAATTTTTCTTTGTTCTCGTCCTCTATTTAAAAAAGCAAGAATGTAAAGCTTAGGAGCCGGCCCATTTTTGATTCAGCATCTGGGAAGCACTTTCTGATTGGTATCTTAATGTAGCAACCAATCAGCAAGCGCTACCCAGGTGATGAAACAAAATTGGGCCGGCTCCTAAGCTTACGTTCAAATAAAGATAGCAAGTGAATGAAGAAAAATTAAAAGGAATTAGAAAGTTACTTTAAATTGCTGCTCTATCTAAATCATGAAAGTTTATTTTGACTAGATTTTCCCTTTAAAGCACTAAACAAATATATTAAAGAAAATATTCCATTTTGTCAAAGTGTGTGTGAGGCCGGGGCCTCCCTGATCAGCAGCAGCATGCACGGGGGGAGGCCGGGGCCTCCCTGATCAGCAGCAGCATGCACGGGGGGAGGCCGGGGCCGCACTGATCAGCAGCATGCACGGGGGAGGCCGGGGGCCGCACTGATCAGCAGCATGCACGGGGGAGGCCGGGGGCCGCACTGATCAGAAGCATGCACGGGGGAGGCCGGGGGCCGCACTGATCAGAAGCATGCACGGGGGAGGCCGGGGGCCGCACTAATCAGCAGCATGCACGGGGGAGGCCGGGGGCCGCACTAATCAGCAGCATGCACGGGGGAGGCCGGGGGCCGCACTGATCAGCAGCATGCACGGGGGAGGCCGGGGGCCGCACTGATCAGCAGCATGCACGGGGGAGGCCGGGGGCTGCACTGATCAGCAGCATGCACGGGGGAGGCCGGGGGCTGCACTGATCAGCAGCATGCACGGGGGAGGCCGGGGGCTGCACTGATCAGCAGCATGCACGGGGGGAGGCCGGTGCCGCACTGATCAGCAGCATGCACGGGGGGAGGCCGGTGCCTCACTGATCAGCAGCATGCACGGGGGAGGCCGGGGGCTGCACTGATCAGCAGCATGCACGGGGGGAGGCCGGTGCCTCACTGATCAGCAGCATGCACAGGGGAGGCCGGTGCCTCACTGATCAGCATGCACAAGTTACAAGCAGAGGAGATCTAGATCCTAAGCAGACATACCTACACACCTGACGTGCTGAGATGCTCACTTGACTCACAAGACACTAACCAGACATGTTACCCTCCCGTTAAACATTGCTAAAATAGGCCGCCTTACAATGTATTTCAGGTTTATATTTTTTTAGTGAAAAACATATCTTCCTTTACTGATCAAGTTTTCTTGTCAAACTTGAGGAGGCACGTCCCTCTCAACCAATAAAACAGCAGCAGTTATACTTACCAGTCAGGGAGGTACAAAACTAATACAGCAGTACCTAAAACTATACGGTTTGTGAGAGATTCTTTATATTAAAAGGCCAGATGCTCCTGTCTGAGGGGAGGATGGGAAGGTGGGAGAACACGGGGGCTGCTAATGGGTGGACATGAGATGGGAAGCACACTCCCCTCCCCACACCTTACCTATGGTGCAGTTTGTGGTTATTTTCCTTCGCTTCGGGTTATGCCGTAACAGCTCTAACTCCCTCTTCGTTGGCTCCCACGTTGAATACTTTTCCCCAACTCCTAAAACAGGTTAGACAAGAGCATTAGGGTGCGGTGTCATTTCACAACAGGAAGCCTAAAACTTGAGTCCATCTGCTGCAACCAGGCCTATAAGACTACGTACAGCTAGCGTGCTTACTGCAATTCTAAACAGACACCACACAAAGAACGCAAGTGCACACAGAAGACAAGATGGTCCGGGGGCATATACAGACCGTGCACTATAAAGGTCATATGTCCCACACGGTGACCCCCGCATCACTGGGAGCAGACGTCTTACTCTCTGGCTTGTGCACACTATATGCATCACACATGTCCATGCTGCACATCTCACCCAGTGCACAGCACCCATCTACCTCAGCAGAGCTCAGTGGCGATTACGCTCATTACAGGCAGCAAGACATGAGCTTGGGGTACGTGTGGCTGCTTCACTGGTCTCCCTAGCAAGCTCCTTTGCTAACAAAGGCTTTAAATAAATGGGCAGACAGAACACACACTGGTAATAACCTATAACCTAACAGGCAGATCATTTAAAGGGACATAAAACAAGTTGGGAAAGAGACAAAATATAATATGTACTGCAGTGCCTCACCATTAACCCTTTCTTTTTAGTTCTATGGCTGTACGAATATCTATTGTTCTTTTGGTAGAATGCATAGGGATTATATGCTGGAGCTGCCTAGAAGCTGTGAACTTAGTTGAAATACAATGCCTGTGTCTAAACACTGATAAGGGGGTGGAGTTGGCTGCTCCAGGCAGCTAAGCTATGAAATTCATTTTGCTTATTTTTGAAATTTTTAAAATACTTGCCAGAAATTTTTTTACATTTTTTTTATGCAAACTATGTTTAATTAATTAGCCCTTTTAGGATATGCACAGATCTCAACCTGTTTTATGTCCCTTTAATGCTGACAGTTGTGTGTTTAGGACAGGAGATTACCTGATGTCAAACATCCTCAATAAAGGAGACACATTGTTTTAGTCTAAACCTATATCAGACAAAAGTATTAAATAGGATTCTTATAATCTATATGAAATGTATCATTTTATTTACCAAAGGGCCGTTAGTTAAAAATATATATTTTAAAGAAAAGACACGCTGGGACGTGCAACTGCTGAACGGATCTACGCCAGTTTCCGCCCAGGACAAGCTGGTCTCTGTGGGTCCTGACTGGTACTTTAACCATGCGTTTAACCCATTTGTGGGGGTTCAACAGAGACTTGCCTGGTCACTAGTGATATAACTACATGCACCAACGAATCAGATTACACCATTTGATCACTGTAATCACAAAATGAAAACCTAGATCTTGCGTTGTAAATATACAAAAGCCAACTGGTTATCTAGTGCATCTTACAGGGTCACACAATATAAATGTATTACCACAAGTCTTAGGACTACAGATTTTTCAGGGTTGTTCGACGCAATTATACAATGAGATTTACGCAAATTTTATGGTGCTGCAAGGGTGGAGACTTTTTTTACATTTAAATAAAATGCCTTTTGAGGAACAATCTAAAGATAATTTTCTGTTTAAAGTGATGTGAAAGTTCCCCTTTGAATAAACAGATCTAGAATGTTAGTGATATTTTAGATGAGTTTAATTCATCAGTTGTAATCAAGATGCGCTATAACTTACATTTTAATGTAGCGCTGAGATTCTAATACCCTCCGGCCACCCGCGCTCCAGCCGCCCACTTCAAAACTATTTATTTTTGCTTGTTAATGGTTTGGACTGTTCTCCAATCAGCACGGATTGGAGAACTGTTCAAACCGTTAGCAAACAAAAAAAACTAAATTTAGGCTTACCTGATCACTCTACTTTCCTCTCTTGTCCTGTGTCATGCCTATCCTGTATTTTATATATATTTTTCATTAAAGTTTATATACTTTTTAAATTTTTCTATTGCGCCTGGTTCTTAGCAGTGCCTGCCACCTCGCCTTCCTTGGATAAATTTGGTTTTCTTTCCTAAGATATGGAGAGTCCACAACATTATTCAATTAGTAGTGGGAACCAATACCCAAGCTAGAGTACACAGAATGAACAAGGAAGGAGAACAAGACAGGCAGACCTAAACAGAAGGCACCACCGCTAGAAGACCCCCAAAGCAAAAGTATCAAATTCTAATCCTAATTCTCAGGAGGCTGCTGTCCAGCAGTCTCATAGGCAAAACGAATCATACTTCTCAACCAGAAGGAAAGAGAAGTAGACGAAGCCTTCTGACCCTTACGCTTTCCTGAGAAACAAAAACAGTGCAGTCGCCTGTAGGTAGAATTTTAGAACACGCACAACATCCAAGTTGTGTGACAGACGTTCTTTATGAGGAGGATTAGGACAGAGGAACAACAATTTCCTGATTAATATTTCTATTCAAAACCACTTTAAGAAGAAACCCCAATTTAGTGCAAAGAACCGCCTTATCCCCATGAAAGATAAGGCGGATCACACTGCAAAGTTGAGAATTCCGAAACTCTCAGAGCAGAAGAGATAGCAATAAGAAACACAACCTTACAAGATAGCAACTTAATATCTATGGAATGCATTGGCTTAAACTGAGCCTGTTGTAACAATTTAAGAACAAGATTAAGGCTCCAAGGAGGAGCAACAGGTTTAAACAAAGGCCTGATCAAAAGACTGAACATGTGGCACATCCGCCAGACGCTTGTGTAACAAAAACAAACATTTATGCTTACCTGATAAATGTATTTCTTTCTTGACACGGTGAGTCCACAAATCATCAATTACTGTTAGGAATATCACTCCTGGCCAGCAGGAGGCGGCATAGAGCACCACAGCAAAGCTGTTAAGTATCACTTCCCACAACCCCCAGTCATTCGACCGAAGGAAAAGGAGAGAAAGGAAATAACACAAGGTGCAGAGGTGCCTGAGGTTTATATAAACAGTGAGGGCCGTGGACTCACTGTGTCAAGAAAGAAAACATAATTTATGCTTACCTGATAAATTTATTTCTCTTGTAGTGTAGTCAGTCCACGGGTCATCCATTACTTATGGAATATATCTCTTCCTAACAGGAAGCTGCAAGAGGATCACCCAAGCAGAGCTGCTATATAGCTCCTCCCCTCACATGTCATATTCAGTCATTCGACCAAAGCAGACGAGAAAGGAGAAACCATAGGGTGCAGTGGTGACTGGAGTTTAATTAAAATTTAGGCCTGCCTTAAAGACAGGGCGGGCCGTGGACTGACTACACTACAAGAGAAATAAATTTATCAGGTAAGCATAAATTATGTTTTCTCTTGTTAAGTGTAGTCAGTCCACGGGTCATCCATTACTTATGGGATACCAATACCAAAGCTAAAGTACACGGATGAAGGGAGGGACAAGGCAGGAACATTAAACAGAAGGAACCACTGCCTGAAGTACCTTTCTCCCAAAAATAGCCTCCGAAGAAGCAAAAGTGTCAAATTTGTAAAATTTTGAAAAGGTGTGAAGCGAAGACCAAGTCGCAGCCTTGCAAATCTGTTCAACAGAGGCCTCATTTTTAAAGGTGGAAGCCACAGCTCTAGTAGAATGAGCTGTAATCCTTTCAGGAGGCTGCTGTCCAGCAGTCTCATAGGCTAAACGTATTATGCTACGAAGCCAAAAAGAGAGAGAGGTAGCCGAAGCCTTTTGACCTCTTCTCTGTTCAGAGTAAACGACAAACAGGGAAGAAGTTTGACGAAAATCTTTAGTTGCCTGCAAATAGAACTTCAGGGCACGGACTACGTCCAAATTATGCAAAAGTCGTTCCTTCTTTGAAGAAGGGTTAGGACACAGTGATGGAACAACAATCTCTTGATTGATATTCCTGTTAGTAACTACCTTAGGTAAGAACCCAGGTTTAGTACGCAGAACTACCTTGTCTGAATGAAAAATCAGATAAGGAGAATCACAATGTAAGGCAGATAACTCAGACTCTTCGAGCCGAGGAAATAGCCATCAAAAACAAAACCTTCCAGGATAACAGCTTGATATCAATGGAATGAAGGGGTTCAAATGGAACACCTTGAAGAACATTAAGAACTAAGTTTAAGCTCCACGGCGGAGCAACAGTCTTAAACACAGGCTTAATCCTAGTTAAAGCCTGACAAAAAGCCTGAACGTCTGGAACTTCAGCCAGACGTTTGTGTAGAAGAATAGACAGAGCAGAAATCTGTCCCTTTAACAAACTAGCAGATAAGCCCTTTTCTAAACCCTCTTGTAGAAAGGACAATATCCTAGGAATCCTAACCTTACTCCATGAGTAACTCTTGGATTCGCACCAATATAAATATTTACGCCATATCTTATGGTAAATTTTTCTGGTAACAGGCTTCCTAGCCTGTATTAAGGTATCGAGAAGCCACGCTTTGATAGAATCAAGCGTTCAATCTCCATGCAGTCAGCCTCAGAGAAATTAGATTTGGATGTTTGAAAGGACCCTGAATTAGAAGGTCCTGTCTCAGAGGTAGAGACCACGGTGGACAGGACGACATGTCCACTAGGTCTGCATACCAGGTCCTGCGTGGCCACGCAGGCGCCATCAGAATCACCGAAGCTCTCTCCTGTTTGATCTTGGCAATCAAACGAGGAAGCATCGGGAATGGTGGAAACACATAAGCCATGTTGAAGACCCAAGGGGCTGTCAGAGCATCTATCAGCACCGCTCCCGGGTCCCTGGACCTGGATCCGTAACAAGGAAGCTTGGCGTTCTGGCGAGACGCCATGAGATCCAGATCTGGTTTGCCCCAACGAAGAATCAGTTGAGCAAAGACCTCCGGATGAAGTTCCCACTCCCCCGGATGAAAAGTCTGGCGACTTAGAAAATCCGCCTCCCAGTTCTCTACGCCTGGGATGTAAATCGCTGACAGGTGGCAAGAGTGAGACTCTGCCCAGCGAATTATCTTTGAGACTTCCAACATCGCTAGGGAACTTCTGGTTCCCCCTTGATGGTTGATGTAAGCCACAGTCGTGATGTTGTCCGACTGAAATCTGATGAACCTCAGAGTTGCTAACTGAGGCCAAGCTAGGAGAGCATTGAATATTGCTCTTAACTCCAGAATATTTATTGGGAGGAGTTTCTCCTCCTGAGTCCATAATCCCTGAGCTTTCAGGGAGTTCCAGACTGCGCCCCAGCCTAGAAGGCTGGCGTCTGTTGTTACAATCGTCCAATCTGGCCTGCGAAAGGTCATCCCCTTGGACAGATGTGGCCGAGAGAGCCACCATAGAAGAGAATCTCTGGTCTCTTGATCCAGACTTAGTAGGGGGGACAAATCTGAATAATCCCCATTCCACTGACTTAGCATGCACAATTGCAGAGGTCTGAGATGCAGGCGCGCAAATGGTACTATGTCCATTGCCGCTACCATTAAGCCGATTACTTCCATGCACTGAGCTACTGACGGGTGTGGAATGGAATGAAGGACACGTCAAGCATTTAGAAGTTTTGATAACCTGGCCTCTGTCAGGTAAATTTTCATCTCTACAGAATCTATAAGAGTCCCTAGAAAGGGAACTCTTGTAAGTGGTAATAGAGAACTCTTTTCCACGTTCACCTTCCACCCATGCGACCTCAGAAATGCCAGAACTATCTCTGTATGAGACTTGGCAGTTTGAAAACTTGACGCTTGTATCAGAATGTCGTCTAGGTACGGAGTCAGCGCTATGCCTCGCGGTCTTAGAACCGCCAGAAGTGAGCCCAGAACTTTTGTAAAGATTCTTCAGACCTCTCACAGCGACCTATCTAGTTAGGCTGCAAGAGAATGACTAAATATGACATGTGAGGGGAGGAGCTATGTAGCAGCTCTGCTGGGTGATCCTCTTGCAGCTTCCTGTTAGGAACAGATATATTCCATAAGTAATGGATGACCCGTGGACTGACTACACTTAACAAGAGAAATACATTTATCAGGTAAGCATACATTTTGTTTTCTTTCTTAAGACAGTGAGTCCACGGAATCATCAACTACTGTTGGGAATCAATACCCAAGCTAGAGGACACAGATGATTAGGGAGGGCAAGACAGGCAGACCTAAACAGAAGGCACCACTGCTTGCAGAACCTTTTTCTCCCAAAAGAAGCCTCACCCAAGGCAAAAGAATCAAATTTATAGAATTTAAAAAAAGTGTGCAAAGACGACCAAGTTGCAGCCTTACAAATCTGTTCTACAGAGGCCTCATTGTTGAAGGCCCTAGTGGAGTGAGCTGTAATTCTCTCAGGAGAATTCTCTCACCGCAGCTACACACAGCAACCTTTGAGACTCAGATGAGGTGGGAGCAAACGCAGCGGGCGCCATTTTAGGTGCATCACACGGCTACCGAGAGACTTGTGCAGAGTATAGACGGACTTGCCATTGATGTGGCCATTGCGTGCTGGTGGGTGAGCATTGTTGAAACGGAGGTGGCAATAGATATGACACTGTTTGACATTGGGGATAGTAATACAGCTGTGGGGAAATGAAGGAGTAACTGCCAGAGGGCTATAAAGGCAGCGGTGAGATACAGATGGGACACGCCGCATTTAAAAAACGCATGTGGCTGCTGTGGTTGTGGCTGTACAATGCGGGTCTTACCCTAACCTGTTAAATATATGAATACCTGGTACCCCAAGCTGCAGTTATATCCGCACACTAAATGTGGTCTATTTAAACACGCTTCTGGAGAATTGTATAGGGAGATCTTCATATCCCTTTTGCAAATTTGGTAATGTTATAAGCTAACCGGAATCTAGAGACACACATCAAGCCTTAGATCAATATACTTCCAAAGTGTATATACTCCATTTTATACTCGGTGAAGGGAACACTTATGTTGGACACTGTGGGGCTAATAAAAGCTAAAGCATTTTTTACATATAACTACTTATAGGATCGTGATGCGATCTGGGTAAACAATAACTACATCTAAAACTTAAAATGCCTACCAGAAGAGTTCAGAAACCTGAGAAAGGTAATAAACTGACTTCCATGGACACATTCCTCAGACCCAATACACCTAGCAAACAATTAGAAACCACAACTGTGGAGCTGGGAGGTGACTCTGGTATGGAATCTGAGCAATGTAAATCTGTAGATGCCCAGAAACCTGCAACTAAGGCTGATCTCACCCTGTTAGTATCGAAGCAAGACATTGCAACGAACTTTGAGAAACTATGGGACAAAATTGATAGTCTCCATACCACAGTAGCCAACAGTCTATCAGACATCAAAAGTGATATACTAGAAATTGGTAACAGAGTAGATGCTCTGGAGAATGATAGAGGAGATTTAGAAGAAAAACAATTTATGTAAGAACTTACCTGATAAATTCATTTCTTTCATATTAGCAAGAGTCCATGAGCTAGTGACGTATGGGATATATATTCCTACCAGGAGGGGCAAAGTTTCCCAAACCTCAAAATGCCTATAAATACACCCCTCACCACACCCATAATTCAGTTTAACGAATAGCCAAGTAGTGGGGTGATAAGAAAAAAGTGCGAAAGCATAAAAAATAAGGAATTGGAATAATTGTGCTTTATACAAAAAATCATAACCACCACAAAAGGGTGGGCCTCATGGACTCTTGCTAATATGAAATAAATGAATTTATCAGGTAAGTTCTTACATAAATTATGTTTTCTGGGGGGGGGCGGGGGGCGGAGCCTACAGCTGTAGCGGCAAGACGTGTCTTGAGGGAGCTCCTGGCTCTATTTTGGAGTTTCACCTGATAATTATATTGCCTTTCTCTAGAATTGAGTTTAACAGCTAAAACCTAACTAATCCCTACTAGATTCAAGAATCTGTCAACCCTGGGAGGTTCTTTCAGGATTAATCTTTGCCTATGCTCTACAGTTAGGCCTCACGGCTGCTGCGCTCACACAGTGTTTGTCGGTTTGTGGAGCCGGGGCTGCCGCATATTCCCCCCCCTAGGAGACTGGGGTTACGAGTAGTACTACTTACTACTACAGCAAATTATTTCCTATCATGGACGCCTTGGATGCAGTGGGCGTTTGGGAGCACAAAATGGAGACCGCGATCAAGCAATCTTACGAGCAGCTGCTGAAGGATCTCAGCATGCTACTTTTCACTGAAACAAACCACCATGTTACTATACCCACGGAGCCTACTGTCTGTTGCCAGCCGGGGGACATGGAAATTATTATAACCCAAGGACTGGCAAGAGATGACCATATTGTTTACAATGGAGCGCATACTAATGTGAAGATCCCAAGTAAAGCTGCAAAGGGTGCAATTAACAAGAGAATGCAATGCCTGCCTATTCAAAGAAAACAGAGGCATCGGATGCTGATTAAGAAGGCTAACTCTGTAAAATCGGCACGCAGAAAACAAGCTACTGGCTCTGATCGGATGATCATACACAAACTGAAAACCCGGATATTACAGGCGGCCAAGATGGCGGCTACTAAAGCAAAAGCACTACATCGGCATACAAGGCAAGCAAGCTACATGCCCAACGAAGGATACTTGACAGGAGCGCTGCTAACACTAAAACTGCCAGACAGAGCTGAAAGAAAGGAGGGCACAAGAATTAGCGAGACTTACTTAGTTGCGGCACTGCCGCTGTGCGTTCCCGGCTCTTGGGACACTTGACTTTCATGGTTGCGGGGACTGTGTTTGCCGGTTCCGCCTCAATCGCACAGGAATTGGTTAGAGCTTTCGTGGGGGACAGTGAGTCTGTGTTGCGATCCCTTTTTTTTGCTTTGTATCTACTTTCCTATAGCCTCCAGGAATAAGAGCTCCTATCTTTCCTCTGAGTCGTCACTGTTTTATATATGCTAGCCGCATGGTGCACATTTCAGTGCACATTTCAGTGCCGTGCATTGGGGTGACCATCCAGGGAACATCCACTAACTTTTCTGGATATCAGAGGGGGAATTGGATGAACCCCTGCAGATACAATATTAGGCTTATGGGTAATTGCTCACATATTCATTTGTGTCTCCAGCCCCATGTTACGGACCCTACCTGTTATTAAGCTATATAAAACATGCCGCTGCTTATGTTTTACCTTTCCTTAATTTAACAATGACTGGGACATGACTTACTCTATTTGGTATATGACTAGTTTATAGAGGCTGCTTCATTAATTTCGTTATGGGACTCAGAGTGCTAAGAGTCTATATGGCTCTATATGATATGTTTGCCGTTTGCGTTTTTATATCCCTATTGTTTACTGTTTAACCTCATTTGCTTTGCTGTGTGTTTGCTACTGAGCGATGTGACTGCACCATTAGTTTATTTCATTTCCGCTAGGAACAACCCTAGCTGTGCGCACATATCATATGAGGCTCAGAATGTCATATTAGCTTAACACAAAGCCGCAGTTGCTGTTTGCTTTTTACTGTCATTGTTAGTTGTTTTAGACTGCTAGACTGTATACATTACGTTGATTCTCGAGTCATACCTGCTACATGATCTTAATGATAGTCAATGCAAAGTAGAGGCTCTCGATTCCCTTATAGTACTATGTTTACAAGGTTTAGCATACTAAGTGTACTCCTTTGCCCTAAGCACCTTTCCTAGATAAGAGGATATTTCATGGAACATATATAGCATGCTCGGGGTTAAAAACACATTTAATTAGCTATAATGCACATGGGAGATCTTCATTTTACAACTGCATATACATTGAAAGTTTCTTTATTGCTCATCAATATAATTATGTATGGTCCCTTTACTATAAGAGGCGCAAGTTCACAATAAACTACTTTAGTTAATGTCACACTACTGCATTACCTTACGCTATATTTAGCAGACCATAATTATACCCTGCCACTCCAAATTAGAATTAAGCATATAGCCCCAATGAAACTAGTTGTTAAAGTGGCTATATACATGTTCTCTGCACTAGCTATATTAGGTAGGGAACCCTCATATTAAAGTTTAGAGTTCCCCCATGACAGATATAATCCATGACAGCTATGATTTATTATCCCTATTTGATGGATTAGCCTTAAGACTGTACCCTCAGTCATATTCTGATATTTCAGGTTGCGGTTCTACATTAGACCTAATTTTAGTCCTGAGGGTCCAGGAGAGGCCCTTTCAGTTTTACCTTGTTACCCTAAGGCGCAATTGATTGTTATCTTTTGATGTTCACCACCACACAGAGTCTTTACAAATATTTATTGTTTATTTTATATGGATAGAATATGGTTCACTATTTAACTTTACATTATATAGAAAAATATAAACACAGGGGTTTTCCTTAGGGACTCAAGAGTAGTCCCCTATTGAACATGATAACACTCTGAATTTCTGTATAAATGATAGTACTAAAAGGTCCAAAAGAGGCCTCATGTGACTAGTAGAGGGTTTATATTGATGGCGAGACATATGTCATATTACATTTTCCAATGTTGTCAGCTACATTCAACCGGGTTATTATGTTTAGATGTATGCGTATTATCTCTGAAAGTAATTTTGTTGCCTAATTTGTACTGACATGCCTGATGTTTCTGTCTTGTTTTATACCTCAATAAAAAAAAAAAAAATGTTTTCTTTCATGTAATTAGCAAGAGTCCATGAGCTAGTGACGTATGGGATAATGACTACCCAAGATGTGGATCTTCCACGCAAGAGTCACTAGAGAGGGAGGGATAAAATAAAGACAGCCAATTCCGCTGAAAATAATCCACACCCAAAAATAAAGTTTAAATCTTATAATGAAAAAAACAGAAATTATAAGCAGAAGAATCAAACTGAAACAGCTGCCTGAAGTACTTTTCTACCAAAAACTGCTTCAGAAGAAGAAAACACATCAAAATGGTAGAATTTAGTAAAAGTATGCAAAGAATACCAAGTGGCTGCTTTGCAAATCTGATCAACAAGCTTCATTCCTATACGCCCAGGAAGTAGAAACTGACCTAGTAGAATGAGCTGTAATCCTTTGAGGCGGAGTTTTACCCGACTCGACATAGGCATGATGAAACAAAGATTTTAACCAAGATGCCAAAGAAATGGCAGAAGCCTTCTGACCTTTCCTAGAACCGGAAAAGATAACAAATAGACTAGAAGTCTTTCGGAAATCCTTAGTAGCTTCAACATAATATTTCAAAGCTCTAACTACATCCAAAGAATGCAACGAGTTTTCCTTAGAATTCTTAGGATTAGGACATAATGAAGGGACAACGATTTCTCTACTAATGTTGTTAGAATTCACAACCTTAGGTAAAATTTTAAAAGAAGTTCGCAACAACGCCTTATCCTGATGAAAAATCAGAAAAGGAGACTCACAAGAAAGAGCAGATAATTCAGAAACTCTTCTAGCAGAAGAGATGGCCAAAAGAAACAATTTTCCAAGAAAGTAATTTAATGTCTAGTGAATGCATAGGTTGAAACGGAGGAGCTTGAAGAGCCCCCAGAACCAAATTCAAACTCCAAGGAGGAGAGATTGACTTAATAACAGGTTTTATACGAGCCAAAGCTTGTACAAAACAATGAATATCAGGAAGACTAGCAATCTTTCTGTGAAAAAAAGAACAGAAAGAGCAGAGATTTGACCTTTCAAGGAACTTGCAGACAAACCTTTATCCAAACCAACCTGAAGAAACTGTAAAATTCTAGGAATTCTAAAAGAATGCCAAGAAAAAAGATGAGAAAAAAACCAAGAAATGAAAATCTTCCAGACTCGATAATATATCTTCCTAGATACAGTTTTACGAGCCTGTAACATAGTATTAATCACAGAGTCAGAGAAACCTCTATGATTGAGAATCAAGCGTTCAATCTCCATACCTTCAAATTGAAGGATTTGAGAACCTGACGGAAAAAAGGACCTTGCGATAGAAGGTCTGGTCTTAACGGAAGAGTCCACGGTTGGCAAGTGGCCATCCGGACAAGATCCGCATACCAAAACCTGTGAGGCCATGCTGGAGCCACCAGCAGAATAAACGAACGTTCCTTAGAATCTTGGAAAAAGAACAATAGGCGGAAAGATATAAACAGGATGATACTTCCAAGGAAGTGACAATGCATCCACTACTTCCGCCTGAGGATCCCTGGATCTGGACAGATACCTGGGAAGCTTCTTGTTTAGATGAGAAGCCATCAAATCTATTTCTGGAAGTCCCCATATTTGAACAATCTGAAGAAATACCTCTGGGTGAAGAAACCATTCGCCCGGATGTAGTGTTTGGCGACTGAGATAATCCGCTTCCCAACTGTCTATACCTGGGATATGAACCGCAGAAATTAGACAGGAGCTGGATTCCGCCCATACAAGTATTCGAGAGAATTCTTTCATAGCCAGAGGACTGAGTTCCTCCTTGATGATTGACATATGCCACGGTTGTGACATCGTCCGTCTAGAAACAAATGAACGACTCTCTCTTTAGAAGAGGCCACGACTGAAGAGCTCTGAAAATTGCACGGAGTTCCAAAAATGTTGATTGGTAATCTCACCTCCTGAGATTCCCAAACCCCTTGTGCTGTCAGAAACCCCCATACAGCTCCCCAACCTGTCAGATTTGCATCTGTTGAGATCACAGTCTAGGTTGGAGGAACAAAAAGAAGCCCCCTGAACTAAACAATGGTTATCTGTCCACCACGTCAGAGAGTGTCGAACAATCGGTTTTAAATATATTAATTGAGATATCTTTGTATAATCCCTGCACCACTGGTTCAGCATACAGAGCTGAAGAGGTCGCATGTGAAAACGAGCAAAGGGAATCGCATCCAATGCAGCAGTCATAAGACCTAGAATTTCCATACATAAAGCTACCGAAGGGAATGATTGAGACTGAAGGTTTCGATAAGCTGAAACCAATTTCAGACGCCTCTTGTCCGTCAGAGACAGAATCAAGAACACTGAATCCATCAGGAAACCTAAAAAGGTTGCCCTTGTCTGAGGAATCAAACAAACTTTTTGGTAAATTGATCCTCCAACCATGTTCTTGAAGAAACAACACTTATAAAAGACTGAAAAGGTTCTTTCTAGAGAAAATGAGCAAAGGGAATTGAATCCAATGCTGTGGCCATACGACCTAAAACTTCTATGCATATATAGCAACTGAAGGAAATAATAGAGACTAAAGGTACCGATAGACGGAACCCAATAACATTATCCCTTGTCTGATAGAGACAAGGACAGTGACACAAACTATCTGGAAACCTAAAAAAGGTGACCCTTGTGTGAGGGATCAAGAGCTTTAGAAAAGAAGATCCTCTAACTATGTTCTGAAGAGTAAGTGAATCATATGAGATTCCGCATCCTCAGAAAATAATCTGAATGAAAACAGAAAAATGAAAATATGCATTTATTGTATCTAATGAAAACAAATAATGCAATCAAAGACCATAAAAAAGCAAAATAGTTTGAATAAAACTCCAAAACCCGGTTCCTCAAAAGAAACTGGAAGAAATACCCCAGAAGATTCCAGGTCTGAGCAGCGCTTGAATCCCATGGGTGCCCAGCCATGCTTCAACAGTACCCAAAATATATAGGACAGAAACACAGTTAAAGAAAGTGTTAACCTTGCTGGAATAAAATCAAAGAAATTTTGGACAAAATAAATTTCAAAGAAGCCTTAACCTGCCCCTTACCAGCCAAGCTGGAATACGGCACGTACATCGCAAAATTAGGGAGCTGATTTCGAACAATTATAGACATGTTACTTGGGAAAGAACTCAGGAATTCGTTCCTTAATAAGAACAACCAAACTAGTATAAGCTTAATGTTTTAGTCTTAAAACTCAACCTTGAAGCCCAGAGTAACAGTTAAGAATTGAATCCAATTATAAAACAAATAATTGATTATCTTAGAACAAAGGAAATATGGATTTTTATTTTTTTTTAAAAATCACAAAATTCTTCTAGCTAAAAAAGCTAAAGACATAGATTAACCCTCATTTGCGAAAATATTCAATAAAATGAAGACACAAATGAAATTATTAGCATGATAGTCCGGTTTAAAGGACCAGCCAATACAGTGGACTTGCATAATCAATAAATGCAAAACAACAAGACAAATGCAACAGCACCTAGTCTAGTAAATGTTGTCCCTTTAACAATGCTAAAATAAATCATAATCTGATACTTGATCTTAAAGTAAACAGAGAAAATTAAGCAATTGCAATATCCAAATAAATCACAGGACCTTGAAAAGTACCTGAAACTAAATAATTTTCCATAAATAAGATACAACTATCTAAAGGAAAATAAATACTATTTCTTTCATGTAATTAGCAAGAGTCCATGAGCTAGTGACGTATGGGATATACATTCCTACCAGGAGGGGCAAAGTTTCCCAAACCTCAAAATGCCTATAAATACACCCCTCACCACACCCACAATTCAGTTTTACAAACTTTGCCTCCTATGGAGGTGGTGAAGTAAGTTTGTGCTAGATTCTACGTTGATATGCGCTCCGCAGCAAGTTGGAGCCCGGTTTTCCTCTCAGCGTGCAGTGAATGTCAGAGGGATGTGAGGAGAGTATTGCCTATTTGAATGCAGTGATCCCCTTCTACGGGGTCTATTTCATAGGTTCTCTGTTATCGGTCGTAGAGATTCATCTCTTACCTCCCTTTTCAGATCGACGATATACTCTTATTTATATACCATTACCTCTGCTGATTTTCGTTTCAGTACTGGTTTGGCTTTCTACAAACATGTAGATGAGTGTCCTGGGGTAAGTAAATCTTATTTTCTGTGACACTCTAAGCTATGGTTGGGCACTTTATTTATAAAGTTCTAAATATATGTATTCAAACATTTATTTGCCTTGACTCAGGATGTTCAACATTCCTTATTTTCAGACAGTCAGTTTCATATTTGGGATAATGCATTTGAATCAATTTTTTTTCTTACCTTAAAATTTGACTCTTTTTTCCCTGTGGGCTGTTAGGCTCGCGGGAGCTGAAAATGCTTCATTTTATTGCGTCATTCTTGGCGCAGACTTTTTTGGCGCAAAAAATCTTTTCTGTTTCCGGCGTCATAGAGAACAGGGTCGTGTCGCCGGAAGTTGCGTCATTTTTTGACGTCCTTTTGCGCCAAAAATGTCGGCGTTCCGGATGTGGCGTCATTTTTGGCGTCTCTTTTGTCTCCACATTATTTCAGTCTCATTTTTTCTTTGCTTCTGGTTACTAGAAGCTTGTTTATTGGCATTTTTTCCCATTCCTGAAACTGTCATTTAAGGAATTTGATCAATTTTGCTTTATATGTTGTTTTTTCTCTTACATATTGCAAGATGTCTCACGTTGCATCTGAGACAGAAGATACTTCAGGAAAATCGCTGTCTAGTGCTGGAACTACCAAAGCTAAGTGTATCTGCTGTAAACTTTTGGTAGCTATTCCTCCGGCTGTTGTTTGTATTAATTGTCATGACAAACTTGTTAAAGCAGATAATATTTCCTTTAGTAATGTACCATTGCCTGTTGCAGTTCCTTCAACATCTAAGGTGCAGAATGTTCCTGATAACATAAGAGATTTTGTTTCTGAATCCATCAAGAAGGCTATGTCTGTTATTTCTCCTTCTAGTAAACATAAAAAATCTTTTAAAACTTCTCTCTCTACAGATGAATTTTTAAATGAACATCATCATTCTGATTCTGATGACTCTTCTGGTTCAGAGGATTCTGTCTCAGAGATTGATGCTGATAAATCTTCATATTTATTTAAAATGGAATTTATTCGTTCTTTACTTAAAGAAGTACTAATTGCTTTAGAAATTGAGGATTCTGGTCCTCTTGATACTAATTCTAAACGTTTAGATAAGGTATTTAAATCTCCTGTGGTTATTCCAGAAGTTTTTCCTGTTCCTAATGCTATTTCTGAAGTAATTTCCAGAGAATGGGATAAATTGGGTAATTCATTTACTCCTTCTAAACGTTTTAAGCAATTATATCCTGTGCCGTCTGACAGATTAGAATTTTGGGACAAAATCCCTAAAGTCGATGGGGCTATTTCTACCCTTGCTAAACGTACTACTATTCCTACGTCAGATGGTACTTCGTTTAAAGATCCTTTAGATAGGAAAATTGAATCCTTTCTAAGAAAAGCTTATCTGTGTTCAGGTAATCTTCTTAGACCTGCTATATCATTGGCTGATGTTGCTGCAGCTTCAACTTTTTGGTTGGAGACTTTAGCGCAACAAGTAACAGATCATGATTCTCATAATATTATTATTCTTCAGCATGCTAATAATTTTATCTGTGATGCCATTTTTGATATTATCAGAGTTGATGTCAGGTTTATGTCTAGCTATTTTAGCTAGAAGAGCTTTATGGCTTAAAACTTGGAATGCTGATATGGCTTCTAAATCAACTCTACTTTCCATTTCTTTCCAGGGTAACAAATTATTTGGTTCTCAGTTGGATTCTATTATCTCAACTGTTACTGGTGGGAAAGGAACTTTTTTACCACAGGATAAAAAATCTAAGGGTAAAAACAGGGCTAATAATCGTTTTCGTTCCTTTCGTTTCAACAAAGAACAAAAGCCTGATCCTTCATCCTCAGGAGCAGTTTCAGTTTGGAAACCATCTCCAGTCTGGAATAAATCCAAGCCTTCTAGAAAGGCAAAGCCTGCTTCTAAGTCCACATGAAGGTGCGGCCCTCATTCCAGCTCAGCTGGTAGGGGGCAGGTTACGTATTTTCAAAGAAATTTGGATCAATTCTGTTCACAATCTTTGGATTCAGAACATTGTTTCAGAAGGCTACAGAATTGGTTTCAAGATGAGACCTCCTGCAAAGAGATTTTTTCTTTCCTGTGTCCCAGTAAATCCAGTGAAAGCTGAAGCATTTCTTAATTGTGTTTAAGATCTAGAGTTGGCTGGAGTAATTATGCCAGTTCCAGTTCTGGAACAGGGGATGGGGTTTTATTCAAATCTCTTCATTGTACCAAAGAAGGAGAATTCCTTCAGACCAGTTCTGGATCTAAAAATATTGAATCGTTATGTAAGGATACCAACGTTCAAAATGGTAACTGTAAGGACTATCTTGCCTTTTGTTCAGCAAGGGCATTATATGTCCACAATAGATTTACAGGATGCATATCTGCATATTCCGATTCATCCAGATCATTATCAGTTCCTGAGATTCTCTTTTCTGGACAAGCATTACCAGTTTGTGGCTCTGCCGTTTGGCCTAGCTACAGCTCCAAGAATTTTTACAAAGGTTCTCGGTGCCCTTCTGTCTGTAATCAGAGAACAGGGTATTGTGGTATTTCCTTATTTGGACGATATCTTGGTACTTGCTCAGTCTTTACATTTAGCAGAATCTCATACGAATCGACTTGTGTTGTTTCTTCAAGATCATGGTTGGAGGATCAATTCACCAAAAAGTTCATTGATTCCTCAGACAAGGGTAACCTTTCTGGGTTTCCAGATAGATTCAGTGTCCATGACTCTGTCTTTAACAGACAAGAGACGTCTAAAATTGATCTCAGCTTGTCGAAACCTTCAGTCACAATCATTCCCTTCGGTAGCCTTATGCATGGAAATTCTAGGTATTATGACTGCTGCATCGGATGCGATCCCCTTTGCTCGTTTTCATATGCGACCTCTTCAGCTCTGTATGCTGAATCAATGGTGCAAGGATTACACGAAGATATCTCAATTAATATCTTTAAAACCGATTGTACGACACTCTCTAACGTGGTGGACAGATCACCATCGTTTAATTCAGGGGGCTTCTTTTGTGCTTCCGACCTGGACTGTAATTTCAACAGATGCAAGTCTCACAGGTTGGGGAGCTGTGTGGGGATCTCTGACGGCACAAGGAGTTTGGGAATCTCAGGAGGTGAGATTACCGATCAATATTTTGGAACTCCGTGCAATTTTCAGAGCTCTTCAGTCTTGGCCTCTTCTGAAGAGAGAATCGTTCATTTGTTTTCAGACAGACAATGTCACTACTGTGGCATACATCAATCATCAAGGAGGGACTCACAGTCCTCTGGCTATGAAAGAAGTATCTCGAATTCTGGTTTGGGCGGAATCCAGCTCCTGTCTAATATCTGCGGTTCATATCCCAGGTATAGACAATTGGGAAGCGGATTATCTCAGTCGCCAAACGTGGTGGTGTTCCTCAGGGGTCAGTTCTGGGGCCTGTTTTGTTTAACATATTTATCTGCGATATCAGCAAAGGGCTACAGGGGAAAGTATGTCTCTTTGCAGATGATACAAAAATTTGCAACAGAGTGGATGTTCCAGGGGGGGTAGACAAAATGAGAAGTGATATACAACAATTGGAGGATTGGACAAACGACTGGGATCTAAAGTTTAACACAGCAAAGTGTAAAATAATGCATTTAGGGAAGAAAAATCCAAATGTTAATTACAGACTCAATGACACTTTACTGACTGTTACAGACGAGGAACAGGACTTGGGAATTATTATTTCAGATGATTTAAAACTTAGTAAACAATGTAGTAAGGCAGCGAGTAAGGCTAGCAGAATGCTTGGATGTATTGGTAGAGGTATTTGCAGCAGAAATAGTAAGGTTCTTATGCCACTTTATAGATCATTAGTTAGGCCTCATCTTGAGTATTGTGTGCAGTTCTGGAGGCCATATCTTCAGAAGGATATTAACAAACTTGAATCTGTGCAAAGGAGGGCTACCAAAATGGTACATGGTCTAAAAAATAAAACTTACCAGGATAGGCTCAATGACCTAAATATGTATAGCTTAGAGGAGAGAAGGGAAAGAGGTGATATGATAGCAACTTTCAAGTACATTAAAGGGTTTAGTAAAACTGAGGCTGTGGGTATTTTACATAAAATGGAAAATTCAAGAACAAGGGGTCATGAGCTCAAGCTAAAGGGTAGTAGATTCAGGAGTAATTTGAGGAAGCACTTCTTTACAGAAAGAGTGATTGATTTATGGAATAAACTTCCTCAAGAGGTAGTAGCAACAAACACTGTGGGGGACTTTAAAAATGCATGGGACAAGCATAGGGCTATCCTACGAACTAGATAAGTTTATACTGTTAGGTAAGGTGGGGCAGACTTGCTGGGCCTATGGCTCTTATCTGCCGTCAATATCTATGTTTCTATGTTTCTATGTTGCATCCGGGCGAATGGTCTCTTCACCCAGAGGTATTTCTTCAGATTGTTCAAATGTGGGAGCTTCCAGAAATAGATCTGATGGCGTCTCATCTAAACAAGAAACTTCCCAGGTATCTGTCCAGATCCCAGGATCCTCAGGCGGAAGCAGTGGAGGCATTATCACTTCCTTGGAAGTATCATCCTGCTTATATCTTTCCGCCTCTAGTTCTTCTTCCAAGAGTAATCTCCAAGATTCTGAAGGAATGCTAGTTTGTTCTGCTGGTAGCTCCGGCATGGCCTCACAGGTTTTGGTATGCGGATCTTGTCCGGATGGCCTCTTGCCATCCGTGGACTCTTCCGCTAAGACCAGACCTTCTGTCGCAAGGTCCTTTTTTCCATCAGGATCTCAAATCCTTAAATTTAAAGGTATGGAGATTGAACGCTTGATTCTTGGTCAAAGAGGTTTCTCTGACTCTGTGATTAATACTATGTTACAGGCTCGTAAATCTGTATCCAGAGAGATATATTATAGAGTCTGGAAGACTTATATTTCTTGGTGTCTTTCTCATCATTTTTCTTGGCATTCTTTTAGAATTCCGAGAATTTTACAGTTTCTTCAGGATGGTTTAGATAAAGGTTTATCCGCAAGTTCTTTTAAAGGACAAATCTCTGCTCTTTCTGTTCTTTTTCACAGAAAGATTGCTAATCTTCCTGATATTCATTGTTTTGTACAAGCTTTGGTTCGTATAAAACCTGTCATTAAGTCAATTTCTCCTCCTTGGAGTTTGAATTTGGTTCTGGGGGCTCTTCAAGCTCCTCCGTTTGAACCTATGCATTCATTGGACATTAAATTACTTTCTTGGAAAGTTTTGTTCCTTTTGGCAATCTCTTCTGCCAGAAGAGTCTCTGAATTATCTGCTCTTTCTTATGAGTCTCCTTTTCTGATTTTTCATCAGGATAAGGCAGTGTTGCGAACTTCTTTTGAATTTTTACCTAAAGTTGTGAATTCTAACAATATTAGTAGAGAAATTGTGGTTCCTTCATTATGTCCTAATCCTAAGAATTCGAAGGAGAAATCATTGCATTCTTTGGATGTTGTTAGAGCTTTGAAATATTATGTTGAAGCTACTAAGTCTTTCCGAAAGACTTCTAGTTTATTTGTTATCTTTTCTGGTTCTAGAAAAGGCCAGAAAGCTTCTGCCATTTCTTTGGCATCTTGGTTGAAATCTTTAATTCATCTTGCCTATGTTGAGTCGGGTAAAACTCCGCCTCAAAGGATTACAGCTCATTCTACTAGGTCAGTTTCTACTTCCTGGGCGTTTAGGAATGAAGCTTCGATTGATCAGATTTGCAAAGCAGCAACTTGGTCCTCTTTGCATACTTTTACTAAATTCTACCATTTTGATGTATTTTCTTCTTCTGAAGCAGTTTTTGGTAGAAAAGTACTTCAGGCAGCGGTTTCAGTTTGAATCTTCTGCTTATGTTTTTCATTAAACTTTATTTTGGATGTGGATTATTTTCAGCAGGAATTGGCTGTCTTTATTTTATCCCTCCCTCTCTAGTGACTCTTGCATGGAAAGATCCACATCTTGGGTAATCATTATCCCATACGTCACTAGCTCATGGACTCTTGCTAATTACATGAAAGAAAACATAATTTATGTAAGAACTTACCTGATAAATTCATTTCTTTCATATTAGCAAGAGTCCATGAGGCCCGCCTTTTTTTTGGGGTGGTTATGATTTTTGTATAAAGCACAATTATTCCAATTCCTTATTTTATATGCTTTCGCACTTTTTTATCACCCCACTTCTTGGCTATTCGTTAAACTGAATTGTGGGTGTGGTGAGGGGTGTATTTATAGGCATTTTGAGGTTTGGGAAACTTTGCCCCTCCTGGTAGGAATGTATATCCCATACGTCACTAGCTCATGGACTCTTGCTAATATGAAAGAAATTAATTTATCAGGTAAGTTCTTACATAAATTATGTTTTTGCTATAGAAACAATAGCATAATTAGTATAATTAGAGATAGCCCCAATAAATTGGAGAACCCTCCAAATTGAATTTAACTGCTGGCAAAGAATATAGTTTAAAACCTTTGAAGAAGGAATAAAAGAAAATTCTCAGCCTATTCCATTCCCTAGTATAGGGAATTGGAAAGAAAACCTCTAAAGAAATAAATAGGCAGAAATAATGTCAGCTAGTCTTAAAGAACTAATTACCTTAATATCCAAAATAATCAACACCTTTTCAACAAAGAACAAATGTACTTTAATAATTGAAAAATAATAAAAAAGTAGATTTGTTAGTGTCAATATCTGATGAAGAAAATTTCTGAAAAAAACATCATCAGAGAAGGATAAATCAGTATGTTGTTGGTCATTTGAAACTTCAATAATTAAAAAAAGAAGTGAAAAAGACCTAAAAATTTTATTAGAAGGCACGAAGTCAGACAAAGCCTTTAACATAGAATCAGAAAAATGTTTCTTATAAGTCTTCTAAATATTTCTTGTAAGAAAAGAAAATATATAAAGCATAAATACTAATGGATTCCGCATGTAAAAGTATAACATAATAACTTATTACAAACCATAGCTAAAGATAAACATTTATAACATTTAAAATAAATGAACTTAGCTTTGGTAGAACTGAAACTCAGTTAAGCGTTTTTCCAAAAGTGGCTTCTGATTCAGAGTCCATTTGAGACATCTTGCAATATGTAATAGAAAAAACATATAAAGCAAAATTGATCAAATTCCTTAAATGACAGTTTCAGGAATGGGAAAAAAATGTCAATGAACAAGCTTCTAGCAACCAGAAGCAATAAATAATAAGACTTAAATATTGTGGAGACAACAATGACGCTCGAATTTTTTAGCGCCAAAAAAGCCGCCCACATTATTTGTCGCCTAAATGCTTTTGGCGCCAAAAATGGCGCCACATCCGGTAACGCCGACATTTTTTGGCGCAAAAACGTCAAAAAAAATGACGCAACTTCCGGCAACACGTATGACGCCGGAAATGACAAGAAAATTTTTGCGCCAAGAAAGTCCGCGCCAAGAATGACACAATAAAATGAAGCATTTTCAGCCCCCGCGAGCCTAATAGCCCACAAGAAAAAAAAGTCAAATTTTAAGGTAAGAAAAAATTGAATTATTCATATGCATTATCCCAAATATGAAAATGACTGTCTGAAAATAAGGAACGTTGAACATCCTGAATCAAGGCAAATAAATGTTTAAACACATATTTAGAACTTTATATAAAAGTGCCCAACCATAGCTTAGAGTGTCACAGAAAATAAGACTTACTTACCCCAGGACACTCATCTACATGTAGTAGAAAGCCAAACCAGTACTGAAACGAGAATCAGTAGAGGTAATGGTATATATATATATATATAAGAGTATATCGTCGATCTGAAAAGGGAGGTAAGAGATGAATCTCTACGACCGATAACAGAGAACCTATGAAATAGACCCCGTAGAAGGAGATCATTGAATTCAAATAGGCAATACTCCCTTCACATCCCTCTGACATTCACTGCACGCTGAGAGGAAAAACCGGGCTCCAACCTGCTGCGGAGCGCATATCAACGTAGAATCTAGAACAAACTTACTTCACCACCTCCACAGGAGGCAAAGTTTGTAAAACTGATTTGTGGGTGTGGTGAGGGGTGTATTTATAGGCATTTTGAGGTTTGGGAAACTTTGCCCCTCCTGGTAGGAATGTATATCCCATACGTAACTAGCTCATGGACTCTTGCTAATTACATGAAAGAAATGTCTGTTATGTCGCAAACAGTTGCCCTTCAACAACAGCAAATAACTGATCTTCAGGACAAGATGGAGGATGTTGAAAATCGCAACAGAAGATCGAATTTGTGAATAAAGGGCGTACCAGAATCAATGCATCAGACCTTCTCCCTTATCTGCAGGGCCTCTATAAGGCCATTACAATGGCTACGGGCAACACGGACTATCAAATTGAGAGAGCCCAAAGAGCACTTCAGGCTAGGATACAAAGAGATATGCCACCAAGAGATGTGATTATCAAATTTCTCAAATTTACAGATAAAGAAAAAATCTTAAATGCAGCTCACAAAAATCCTACGTTCAAACACCAAGGGAATGTGGTACAATTTTTCCAAGACTTGTGCGTGAGAACGTTACGACGGGGGAGTTTAAGGCCATTAACATCATTGCTCAGAAAAAAACAAATTCCCTATCGCTGGGGCTTTCCTTTGCCATACTTGAGTATGTTAAGGGCAAAAGTGACCACAATCAAGACAATCCATGAGATACCTGAGGTTTGCAGAATCTTTGGTATAGAAACACCAGATATTCCACCCGATGCTGACCCTGGGGAGAAAACAGGAACACAAGCTTCAACACAAACACACAAATCCACTTGGGTAAAGGTTAACAAGAGATCTAGGACTTGATCTCACTTCTGGATTACAGCTGCCCAGATATATACCGCATATAAGAGACTGGTAAGATTTCTTGCCGGATGTTGCCTTGGCAATGTCAGGGAGGCTACATGCCACATACACAAATTATGATAGACATTGGTATGAGACTATTAAAATATATGTCACAGATATGTATTCTTTTTTGCCGACCGAACCTTATTTGGTATGTCACACCACCTACAGAAAAATTAGATAATGTTATGAGATACACAGTATCATCTACTACACGTCAAATATATGTTTTATGTCATGTATTTGATTTTCCCTGTAAAACAGAACAGAGAAAACACAAAAGTTATTTATGATATTTAATTGTATTGAACTATGCCAGTTTCGCTTCACACAAGGTAATAACCATACCCAGAGTCTTACTAAAGACGGAGAGCAAGAGTTGGTAGTTTGGGTCCTACAGGACGGTAAGAAATATGATATATCAAAGTACTCAGGTAGAGAGGAAGAGATTATGGGACACATAATTTTTATGATACAATATTATGGCTACATTAATTGACTTTCCTGGAGTTAGTTTGATATCTCACAATGTGAGAGGTCTTAACTCGGATATAAAAAAGGAAGACTGCAATGACACAAGAGGCTTAAAGCCAATATTTTGTTTTTACAGGAGACCCACGTTTTGAGTACGCAGATACCCAAGTACTGGTCCAGGGAATACACACAACATTTCCATGCTACTTCTGACACCAAGACTAAGGGAGTATCTATTCTGATTAATTCGTCTTTAAATTTTGAGCATAGGGATACAGTGAAAGACAGGGAAGGCCGATATATCTTAGTAAGGGGCAATATACAGGGTACAGAAATAGTACTTTGCAATATCTATGCACCAAATGAGCAACAGGAACCTTTTTTTAGACACATATCTACCCTTCTCACCAATTGGTCTAGGACGAGAATAATATTAGCAGGTGACTTTAATATAGATTTGGCAGCGTTGAGGAAGATGACGACAGGAAATATATCAAAGAAAAAATCAAGGCAAAAGACTATAGCTAAAAACAAAATTTATGCTTACCTGATAAATTTATTTCTCTTGTGGTGTATCCAGTCCACGGGTTCATCCATTACTTGTGGGATATTCTCCTTCCCAACAGGAAGCTGCAAGAGGACACCCACAGCAGAGCTGTCTATATAGCGCCACCCCCAGTCATTCGACCGAAGACGAGCAAGAAAAAAACATAATTTATGTAAGAACTTACCTGATAAATTCATTTCTTTCATATTAGCAAGAGTCCATGAGCTAGTGACGTATGGGATATACATTCCTACCAGGAGGGGCAAGAGG
>NC_069509.1:200229125-200244125 GCF_027579735.1 Bombina bombina
AAACTTAGGCCCCAATAAGTTTTATCACCAAACATATGTTAAAAAAACGATTAAACATGCCAGCAAACGTTTTAAAACACATTTTTACAAGAGTATGTATCTCTATTAATAAGCCTGATACCAGTCGCTATCGCTGCATTTAAGGCTTTACTTGCATTACTTCGGTATCAGCAGTATTTTCTTAGTCAATTCCATTCCTAGAAAAACATAATTTATGCTTACCTGATAAATTCCTTTCTTCTGTTGTGTGATCAGTCCACGGGTCATCATTACTTCTGGGATATAACTCCTCCCCAACAGGAAATGCAAGAGGATTCACCCAGCAGAGCTGCATATAGCTCCTCCCCTCTACGTCACTCCCAGTCATTCGACCAAGAATCAACGAGAAAGGAGAAACCAAGGGTGAAGTGGTGACTGGAGTATAATTTAAAAGATATTTACCTGCCTTAAAACAGGGCGGGCCGTGGACTGATCACACAACAGAAGAAAGGAATTTATCAGGTAAGCATAAATTATGTTTTCTTCTGTTATGTGTGATCAGTCCACGGGTCATCATTACTTCTGGGATACCAATACCAAAGCAAAAGTACACGGATGACGGGAGGGATAGGCAGGATCATTATACAGAAGGAACCACTGCCTGAAGAACCTTTCTCCCAAAAATAGCCTCCGAAGAAGCAAAAGTGTCAAATTTGTAAAATTTGGAAAAAGTATGAAGCGAAGACCAAGTTGCAGCCTTGCAAATCTGTTCAACAGAGGCCTCATTCTTAAAGGCCCAAGTGGAAGCCACAGCTCTAGTAGAATGAGCTGTAATTCTTTCAGGAGGCTGCTGTCCAGCAGTCTCATAGGCTAAACGAATTATGTTACGAAGCCAGAAGGAAAGAGAGGTAGCCGAAGCCTTATGACCTCTCCTCTGACCAGAGTACACGACAAACAGGGAAGACGTTTGTCGAAAATCCTTAGTTGCCTGCAAGTAGAACTTGAGGGCACGAACTACATCCAGATTGTGTAGAAGACGTTCCTTCTTTGAAGAAGGATTTGGACACAAGGATGGAACAACAATCTCTTGATTGATATTCCTGTTAGTGACTACCTTAGGTAAGAACCCAGGTTTAGTACGCAGAACTACCTTGTCTGAGTGAAAAATCAGATAAGGAGAATCACAATGTAAGGCTGATAACTCAGAGACTCTTCGAGCCGAGGAAATAGCCATTAAAAACAGAACTTTCCAAGATAACAATTTTATATCAATGGAATGAAGGGGTTCAAAAGGAACACCCTGTAAAACGTTAAGAACTATGTTTAAACTCCATGGCGGAGCAACAGTTTTAAACACAGGCTTGATCCTAGCTAAAGCCTGACAAAAGGCCTGGACGTCTGGATTTTCTGACAGACGCCTGTGTAACAATATGGACAGAGCTGAGATCTGTCCCTTTAATGAGCTAGCCGATAAACCCTTTTCTAAACCTTCTTGTAGAAAGGACAATATCCTAGGAATCCTAACCTTACTCCAGGAGTAACCTTTGGATTCGCACCAGTATAGGTATTTACGCCATATCTTATGGTAAATCCTTCTGGTAACAGGCTTCCTAGCCTGTATCAGGGTATCAATAACCGACTCAGAAAAACCACGTTTTGATAAAATCAAGCGTTCAATTTCCAAGCAGTCAGCTTCAGAGAAGTTAGATTTTGATGTTTGAATGGACCCTGTATCAGAAGGTCCTGTCTTAGAGGTAGAGACCAAGGCGGACAGGATGACATGTCCACTAGATCTGCATACCAAGTCCTGCGTGGCCATGCAGGCGCTATTAGAATCACTGATGCTCTCTCCTGTTTGATTTTGGCAATCAATCGAGGGAGCAGCGGGAAGGGAGGAAACACATAAGCCATCCCGAAGTTCCAAGGTGCTGTCAAAGCATCTATCAGAACCGCTCCCGGATCCCTGGATCTGGACCCGTAGCGAGGAAGTTTGGCGTTCTGGCGAGACGCCATGAGATCTATCTCTGGTTTGCCCCAACGTCGAAGTATTTGGGCAAAGACCTCCGGATGAAGTTCCCACTCCCCCGGATGAAAAGTCTGGCGACTCAAGAAATCCGCCTCCCAGTTCTCCACTCCCGGGATGTGGATTGCTGACAGGTGGCAAGAGTGAGACTCTGCCCAGCGAATTATCTTTGATACTTCCATCATTGCTAGGGAGCTTCTTGTCCCTCCTTGATGGTTGATGTAAGCTACAGTCGTGATGTTGTCCGACTGAAACCTGATGAACCCCCGAGTTTTTAACTGGGGCCAAGCCAGAAGGGCATGGAGAACTGCTCTCAATTCCAGAATGTTTATTGGCAGGAGGCTTTCCTCCTGATTCCATTGTCCCTGAGCCTTCAGAGAATTCCAGACAGCGCCCCAACCTAGTAGGCTGGCGTCTGTTGTTACAATTGTCCAGTCCGGCCTGCTGAATGGCATCCCCCTGGACAGATGTGGCCGAGAAAGCCACCATAGAAGAGAGTTTCTGGTCTCTTGATCCAGATTCAGAGTAGGGGACAAGTCTGAGTAATCCCCATTCCACTGACTCAGCATGCACAATTGCAGCGGTCTGAGATGTAGACGTGCAAAGGGAACTATGTCCATTGCTGCTACCATTAAGCCGATCACCTCCATGCATTGAGCTACTGACGGGAGTTGAATGGAATGAAGGACACGGCATGCATTTAGAAGCTTTGTTAATCTGTCTTCTGTCAGATAAATCTTCATTTCTACAGAATCTATAAGAGTCCCCAAGAATGGAACTCTTGTGAGAGGAAAAAGAGAACTCTTCTTTTCGTTCACTTTCCATCCATGCGACCTTAGAAATGCCAGAACTAACTCTGTATGAGACTTGGCAGTTTGAAAGCTTGAAGCTTGTATCAGAATGTCGTCTAGGTACGGAGCTACCGAAATTCCTCGCGGTCTTAGTACCGCCAGAAGGGCACCCAGAACCTTTGTGAAGATTCTTGGAGCCGTAGCCAATCCGAATGGAAGAGCTACAAACTGGTAATGCCTGTCTAAGAAGGCAAACCTTAGATACCGGTAATGATCTTTGTGAATCGGTATGTGAAGGTAAGCATCCTTTAAATCCACTGTGGTCATGTACTGACCCTTTTGGATCATGGGTAAGATTGTCCGAATAGTTTCCATTTTGAACGATGGAACTCTTAGGAATTTGTTTAGGATCTTTAAATCCAAGATTGGCCTGAAAGTTCCCTCTTTCTTGGGAACCACAAACAGGTTTGAGTAAAACCCTTGTCCTTGTTCCGACCGCGGAACCGGATGGATCACTCCCATTAATAACAGATCTTGTACACAGCGTAGAAACGCTTCTTTCTTTATCTGGTTTGTTGACAACCTTGACAGATGAAATCTCCCTCTTGGGGGAGAGAATTTGAAGTCTAGAAGGTATCCCTGAGATATGATCTCTAGCGCCCAGGGATCCTGAACATCTCTTGCCCAAGCCTGGGCGAAGAGAGAGAGTCTGCCCCCCACTAGATCCGGTCCCGGATCGGGGGCCCTCGGTTCATGCTGTCTTTGGGGCAGCAGCAGGTTTCCTGGCCTGCTTGCCCTTGTTCCAGGACTGGTTAGGTTTCCAGCCTTGTCTGTAACGAGCAACAGCTCCTTCCTGTTTTGGTGCAGTGGAAGTTGATGCTGTTCCTGCTTTGAAATTCCGAAAGGGACGAAAATTAGACTGTCTAGCCTTAGCTTTGGCTTTGTCTTGAGGCAGGGCGTGGCCCTTACCTCCTGTGATGTCAGCGATAATTTCTTTCAAACCAGGCCCAAATAAAGTTTGCCCCTTGAAAGGTATATTAAGTAATTTGGACTTAGAAGTTACATCAGCTGACCAGGATTTTAGCCACAGCGCCCTACGTGCCTGAATGGCGAATCCTGAGTTCTTAGCCGTAAGTTTGGTTAAATGTACTACGGCTTCCGAAATGAATGAATTAGCTAGTTTAAGGACTCTAAGCCTGTCCGTAATGTCGTCTAGCGTAGTTGAACTAAGGTTCTCTTCCAGAGACTCAATCCAAAATGCTGCCGCAGCCGAAATCGGCGCGATGCATGCAAGGGGTTGCAATATAAAACCTTGTTGAACAAACATTTTCTTAAGGTAACCCTCTAATTTTTTATCCATTGGATCTGAAAAAGCACAGCTATCCTCCACCGGGATAGTGGTACGCTTAGCTAAAGTAGAAACTGCTCCCTCCACCTTAGGGACCGTTTGCCATAAGTCCCGTGTGGTGGCGTCTATTGGAAACATCTTTCTAAATATAGGAGGGGGTGAGAACGGCACACCGGGTCTATCCCACTCCTTAGTAACAATTTCAGTTAGTCTCTTAGGTATAGGAAAAACGTCAGTACTCGCCGGTACCGCAAAGTATTTATCCAACCTACACAATTTCTCTGGTATTGCAACAGTGTTACAATCATTAAGAGCCGCTAAAACCTCCCCTAGTAAAACACGGAGGTTTTCCAATTTAAATTTAAAATTTGAAATATCTGAATCCAATCTGTTTGGATCAGAACCGTCACCCACAGAATGAAGCTCTCCGTCCTCATGCTCTGCAAGCTGTGACGCAGTATCAGACATGGCCCTAGTATTATCAGCGCACTCTGTTCTCACCCCAGAGTGATCACGCTTGCCTCTTAGTTCTGGTAATTTAGCCAAAACTTCAGTCATAACAGTAGCCATATCCTGTAATGTTATCTGTAATGGCCGCCCAGATGCACTAGGCGCCATATTATCACGCACCTCCCGGGCGGGAGATGCAGGTACTGACACGTGAGGCGAGTTAGTCGGCATAACTCTCCCCTCGCTGTTTGGTGAAATTTGTTCAATTTGTACAGATTGGCTTTTATTTAAAGTAGCATCAATACAGTTAGTACATAAATTTCTATTGGGCTCCACCTTGGCATTGGAACAAATAACACAGGTATCTTCCTCTGAATCAGACATGTTTAACACACTAGCAATAAACTTGCAACTTGGTTACAATCTTATTTAACAAAAACGTACTGTGCCTCAAAGAAACACTAAACGATTAAATGACAGTTGAAATAATGAACTGAAAAACAGTTATAGCATCAATCCTTAAAAACAACACAACTTTTAGCAAAGGTTTGTTCCCATTAGTAAATTAACAATAATTAAATTTGAGACATAAAAATTACAGAGCAACGTTTTTAATCACAGTCAATATATAAGTCTCACAGCTCTGCTGAGAGAATCTACCTCCCTCCAAAGAAGTTTGAAGACCCCTGAGTTCTGTTAGAGATGAACCGGATCATGCAGGAAATACAAGAGTAACTGACTGGAAATTTTTGATGCGTAGCAAAGAGCGCCAAAAACGGCCCCTCCCCCTCACACACAGCAGTGAGAGAGAAACGAAACTGTCACAATTAAAACAAGCAACTGCCAAGTGGAAAAATAATGCCCAAATATTTATTCACTCAGTACCTCAGAAAATGCAAACGATTCTACATTCCAGCAAAAACGTTTAACATGATAAATACCTATTAAAAGGTTTAATGTACTTTTTACAGAGTAATTCCGGTGAAATACCATCCCCAGAATACTGAAGTGTAGAGTATACATACATGTCATAACGGTATGGCAGGATTTTCTCATCAATTCCATTCAGAAATAAAAACTGCTACATACCTCAATGCAGATTCATCTGCCCGCTGTCCCCTGATCTGAAGCTTTTACCTCCCTCAGATGGCCGAGAAACAGCAATATGATCTTAACTACTCCGGTTAAAATCATAGTAAAAAACTCTGGTAGATTCTTCTTCAAACTCTGCCAGAGAGGTAATAACACGCTCCGGTGCTATTGTAAAATAACAAACTTTTGATTGAAGTTATAAAAACTAAGTATAATCACCATAGTCCTCTCACACATCCTATCTAGTCGTTGGGTGCAAGAGAATGACTGGGAGTGACGTAGAGGGGAGGAGCTATATGCAGCTCTGCTGGGTGAATCCTCTTGCATTTCCTGTTGGGGAGGAGTTATATCCCAGAAGTAATGATGACCCGTGGACTGATCACACATAACAGAAGAAAATATTTTACTGCACATACCTTATCTGCAGGAAAACCTGCACGCCATTCCCCCTCTGAAGTACCTCACTCCTCAGAATGTGTGAGAACAGCAAATGGATCTTAGTTACGTCTGCTAAGATCATAGAAAAACGCAGGCAGATTCTTCTTCCAAATACTGCCTGAGATAAACAGCACACTCCGGTGCCATTTAAAAATAACAAACTTTTGATTGAAGAATAAACTAAGTATAAATCACCACAGACTCTCACGACCTCCTATCTATGTTGAGGCTTGCAAGAGAATGACTGAATATGGCAGTTAGGGGAGGAGCTATATAGCAGCTTTGCTGTGGGTGGACTCTTGCAGCTTCCTGTTGGGAAGGAGAATATATTCCATAAGTAATGGATGATCCGTGGACTGGATACACTTAACAAGAGAAAAGTGGTTTGGAAATAGCAAAGTGCTACTTGTATTTATGGCCCTATAACTTGCAAAAAAAGCAAAGAACATGTAAACATTGGGTATTTCTAAACTCAGGACAAAATTTTGAAACTATTTAGCATGAGTGTTTTTTGGTGGTTGTAGATATGTAACAGATTTTGGGGGTCAAAGTAAGAAAAAGTGTTTTTTTCAATTTTTCCTCATATTTTATATTTTTTTTATAGTAAATTATAAGATATGATGAAAATAATGGTATCTTTAGAAAGTCCATTTAGTGGCGAGAAAAACGGTATATAATGTGTGGGTACAGTAAATGAGTAAGAAGAAAAACAGAATTTATGTTTACCTGATAAATTACTTTCTCCAACGGTGTGTCCGGTCCACGGCGTCATCCTTACTTGTGGGATATTCTCTTCCCCAACAGGAAATGGCAAAGAGCCCAGCAAAGCTGGTCACATGATCCCTCCTAGGCTCCGCCTACCCCAGTCATTCGACCGACGTTAAGGAGGAATATTTGCATAGGAGAAACCATATGTTACCGTGGTGACTGTAGTTAAAGAAAATAAATTATCAGACCTGATTAAAAAAACCAGGGCGGGCCGTGGACCGGACACACCGTTGGAGAAAGTAATTTATCAGGTAAACATAAATTCTGTTTTCTCCAACATAGGTGTGTCCGGTCCACGGCGTCATCCTTACTTGTGGGAACCAATACCAAAGCTTTAGGACACGGATGAAGGGAGGGAGCAAATCAGGTCACCTAAATGGAAGGCACCACGGCTTGCAAAACCTTTCTCCCAAAAATAGCCTCAGAAGAAGCAAAAGTATCAAATTTGTAAAATTTAGAAAAAGTGTGCAGTGAAGACCAAGTCGCTGCCTTACATATCTGATCAACAGAAGCCTCGTTCTTGAAGGCCCATGTGGAAGCCACAGCCCTAGTGGAGTGAGCTGTGATTCTTTCAGGAGGCTGCCGTCCGGCAGTCTCATAAGCCAATCGGATAATGCTTTTAATCCAGAAGGAGAGAGAGGTAGAAGTTGCTTTTTGACCTCTCCGTTTACCAGAATAAACAACAAACAAAGACAAAGTTTGTCTGAAATCCTTAGTAGCTGCTAAGTAAAATTTGAGAGCACGAACTACATCCAAGTTGTGCAACAAACGTTCCTTCTTTGAAACTGGATTAGGACACAAAGAAGGCACAACTATCTCCTGGTTAATGTTTTTGTTAGAAACAACTTTTGGAAGAAAACCAGGTTTAGTACGCAAAACCACCTTATCTGCATAGAACACCAGATAAGGAGAAGAACACTGCAGACCAGATAATTCTGAAACTCTTCTAGCAGAAGAAATTGCAACCAAAAACAAAACTTTCCAAGATAATAACTTAATATCAACGGAATGTAAGGGTTCAAACGGAACCCCCTGAAGAACTGAAAGAACTAGGTTGAGACTCGGAGGAGTCAAAATTTTGTAAACAGGCTTGATTCTAACCAGAGCCTGAACAAAGGCTAGAACATCTGGCACAGCTGCCAGCTTTTTGTGAAGTAACACAGACAAGGCAGAAATCTGTCCCATCAAGGAACTTGCAGATAATCCTTTTTCCAATCCTTCTCGAAGGAAGGATAGACTCTTAGGAATCTTAACCTTGTCCCAAGGGAATCCTGCAGATTCACACCAACAGATATACCAAATTATGTGGTAATTTTTCTGGTTACAGGCTTTCAGGCCTGAACAAGAGTATTAATAACAGAATCTGAGAACCCTCGCTTTGATAAGATCAAGCGTTCAATCTCCAAGCAGTCAGCTGGAGTGGGTCGAACGGATCTAGAACAAGAAGGTCTCTCAAAGGTAGCTTCCATGGTGGAGCCGATGACATATTCACCAGATCTGCATACCAAGTCCTGCGTGGCCACGCAGGAGCTATCAAAATCACCGACGCCCTCTCCTGATTGATCCTGGCTACCAGCCTGGGGATGAGAGGAAACGGCGGGAACACATAAGCTAGTTTGAAGGTCCAAGGTGCTACTAGTGCATCCACTAGAGCCGCCTTGGGATCCCTGGATCTGTACCCGTAGTAAGGAACTCTGAAGTTCTGACGAGAGGCCATCAGATCCATGTCTGGAATGCCCCACGGTTGAGTGACTTGGGCAAAGATTTCCGGATGGAGTTCCCACTCCCCCGGATGCAATGTCTGACGACTCAGAAAATCCGCTTCCCAATTTTCCACTCCTGGGATGTGGATAGCAGACAGGTGGCAGGAGTGAGACTCCGCCCATAGAATGATTTTGGTCACTTCTTCCATCGCTAGGGAACTCCTTGTTCCCCCCTGATGGTTGATGTATGAACTTGGCCCTCGCTAGCTGAGGCCAAGCTTTGAGAGCATTGAATATCGCTCTCAGTTCCAGAATATTTATCGGTAGAAGAGATTCTACCCGAGACCAAAGACCCTGAGCTTTCAGGGATCCCCAGACCGCGCCCCAGCCCATCAGACTGGCGTCGGTCGTGACAATGACCCACTCTGGTCTGCGGAAGGTCATCCCTTGTGACAGGTTGTCCAGGGACAGCCACCAACGGAATGAGTCTCTGGTCCTCTGATTTACTTGTATCTTCTGAATAGTCCCCATTCCACTGACTGAGCATGAACAGTTGTAATGGTCTTAGATGAATGCGCACAAAAGGAACTATGTCCATTGCCGCTACCATCAAACCTATTACTTCCATGCACTGCGCTATGGAAGGAAGAGGAACGGAAAGAAGTATCCGACAAGAGTCTAGAAGTTTTGTTTTTCTGGCTTCTGTCAGAAAAATCCTCATTTCTAAGGAGTCTATTATAGTTCCCAAGAAGGGAACCCTCGTTGACGGAGATAGAGAACTCTTTTCCACGTTCACTTTCCATCCGTGAGATCTGAGAAAGGCCAGGACAATGTCCGTGTGAGCCTTTACTTGAGGAAGGGACGACGCTCGAATCAGAATGTCGTCCAAGTAAGGTACTACAGCAATGCCCCTTGGTCTTAGCACCGCCAGAAGGGACCCTAGTACCTATGAGAAAATCCTAGGAGCAGTGGCTAATCCGAAAGAAAATGCCACGAACTGGAAATGCTTGTCCAGGAATGCAAACCTTAGGAACCGATGATGTTCCTTGTGGATAGGAATATGTAGATACGCATCCTTGAAATCCACCTTGGTCATGAATTGACCTTCCTGGATGGAAGGAAGAAGTGTTCGAATGGTTTCCATCTTGAACGATGGAACCTTGAGAAACTTGTTCAAGATCTTGAGATCTAAGATTGGTCTGAACGTTCCCTCTTTTTTGGGAACTATGAACAGATTGGAGTAGAACCCCATCCCTTGTTCTCCTAATGGAACAGGATGAATCACTCCCATTTTTAGCAGGTCTTCTACCCAATGTAAGAATGCCTGTCTTCTTATGTGGTCTGAAGACAACTGAGACCTGTGGAACCTCCCCCTTGGAGGAAGCCCCTTGAACTCCAGAGAATAACCTTGGGAGACTATTTCTAGCGCCCAAGGATCCAGAACATCTCTTGCCCAAGCCTGAGCGAAGAGAGAGAGTCTGCCCCCCACCAGATCCGGTCCCGGATCGGGGGCCCGCATTTCATGCTGTCTTGGTAGCAGTGGCAGGTTTCCTGGCCTGCTTTCCTTTGTTCCAGCCTTGCATAGGTCTCCAGGCTGGATTGGCTTGAGAAGTATTACCTTCCTGCTTAGAGGACGTAGCCCTTGGGGCTGATCCGTTTCTGCGAAAGGGACGAAACTTAGGTTTATTTTTGGTCTTGAAAAGACCTATCCTGAGGAAGGGCGTGGCCCTTGCCCCCAGTGATATCAGAGATAATCTCTTTCAAGTCAGGGCCAAAGAGTGTTTTCCCCTTGAAAGGAATGTCAAGCAATTTGTTCTTGGAAGACGCATCCGCTGCCCAAGATTTTAACCAAAGCGCTCTGCGCCACAATAGCAAACCCAGAATTTTTTCGCCGCTAACCTAGCCAATTGCAAGGTGGCGTCTAGGGTGAAAGAATTAGCCAATTTAAGAGCACGAATTCTGTCCATAATCTCCTCATAAGAAGAAGAATTACTAATAATCGCCTTTCCTAGCTCATCAAACTAGAAACACGCGGCTGCAGTGACAGGGACAATGCATGCAATTGGTTGTAGAAGGGAACCTTGCTGAACAAACATCTTTAGCAGACCTTCTAATTTTTTATCCATAGGATCTTGGAAAGCACAACTATCTTCTATGGGTATAGTGGCGCGCTTGTGTAGAGTAGAAACCGCCCCCTCGACCTTGGGGACTGTCTGCCATCAGTCCTTTCTGGGGTCGACTATAGGAAAACAATTTTATAAATATGGGGGGAGGTACTAAAGGTATACCGGGCCTGTCCCATTCTTTACTAACAATGTACGCCACCCGCTTGGATATAGGAAAAGCTTCGGGGGGCCCCGGGGCCTCTAAGAACTTTTCCATTTTACATAGTGGTTCTGGAATGACCAGATAATCACAATCATCCAAATTGGATAACACCTCCTTAAGCAGAGCGCGGAGATGTTCCAACTTAAATTTAAAAGTAATCACATCAGGTTCAGCTTGTTGAGAAATGTTTCCTGAATCTGAAATTTCTCCCTCAGACAAAACCTCCCTGGCCCCCTCAGACTGGTGTAGGGGCCCTTCAGAAACCATATCATCAGCGTTCTCATGCTCTACAGAATTTTCTAAAACAGAGCAGTCGCGCTTTCGCTGATAAGTGGGCATATTGGCTAAAATGTTTTTGATAGAATTATCCATTACAGCCGTTAAATGTTGCATAGTAAGGAGTATTGGCGCACTAGATGTACTAGGGGCCTCCTGTATGGGCAAGACTGGTGTAGACGAAGGAGGGGATGATGCAGTACCATGCTTACTCCCCTCACTTGAGGAATCATCTTGGGCATCATTTTTACTAAATTTTTTTATGACATAAAATACATATAGTTAAATGAGAAGGAACCTTGGTTTCCCCACAGTCAGAACACAATCTATCTGGTAGTTCAGACATGTTAAACAGGCATAAACTTGATAACAAAGCACAAAAAAACGTTTTAAAATAAAACCGTTACTGTCACTTTAAATTTTAAACTAAACACACTTTATTACTGCAATTGCGAAAAAGTATGAAGGAATTGTTCAAAATTCACCAAAATTTCACCACAGTGTCTTAAAGCCTTAAAAGTATTGCACACCAAATTTGGAAGCTTTAACCCTTAAAATAACGGAACCGGAGCCGTTTTTATATTTAACCCCTTTACAGTCCCTGGAATCTGCTTTGCTGAGACCCAACCAAGCCCAAAGGGGAATACGATACCAAATGATGCCTTCAGAAAGACTTTTCTATGTATCAGAGCTCCACACACATGCAGCTGCATGCCATGCTGTCCTCAAAAACAAGTGCGCCATACCGGCGCGAAAATGAGGCTCTGACTATGATTAGGGAAAGCCCCTAAAGAATAAGGTGTCTAAAACAGTGCCTGCCGATATAATCATATCAAAATACCCAGAATAAATGATTCCTCAAGGCTAAATATGTGTTAATAATGAATCGATTTAGCCCAGAAAAAGTCTACAGTCTTAATAAGCCCTTGTGAAGCCCTTATTTACTATCTTAATAAACATGGCTTACCGGATCCCATAGGGAAAATGACAGCTTCCAGCATTACATCGTCTTGTTAGAATGTGTCATACCTCAAGCAGTAAGAGACTGCACACTGTTCCCCCAACTGAAGTTAATTGCTCTCAACAGTCCTGTGTGGAACAGCCATGGATTTTAGTTACGGTGCTAAAATCATTTTCCTCATACAAACAGAAATCTTCATCTCTTTTCTGTTTCTGAGTAAATAGTACATACCAGCACTATTTTAAAATAACAAACTCTTGATTGAATAATAAAAACTACAGTTAAACACTAAAAAACTCTAAGCCATCTCCGTGGAGATGTTGCCTGTACAACGGCAAAGAGAATGACTGGGGTAGGCGGAGCCTAGGAGGGATCATGTGACCAGCTTTGCTGGGCTCTTTGCCATTTCCTGTTGGGGAAGAGAATATCCCACAAGTAAGGATGACGCCGTGGACCGGACACACCTATGTTGGAGAAATTACAGCTAAACACAAACACCGCAAAAATGTAAAAATAGCCTTGGTCCCAAACGGACAGAAAATGGAAAAGTGCTGTGGTCATTAAGGGGTTAAAAGATGACAACTTATGCAGATTGTAATCAGTCATAGGAGATATTGTCCTTAGGACCTAGCATCAGTGTCGTGGTTTAGCTTATTTTTAGGACAGATTGTATGGGACTTCTATTTGTGGGGACTTAGTATCCCTCAGAGAGCTCAGATTTCATTTTTCATTTTTTGTTTTTTCTCTGATTGTACCATTAATTGTAATTATTGCCCTTAACTTTTTATTGTTTTAAAAATTGTCTTATAATTTGTATTTTAGCATGGATCCATGATTTTTAACCTTGTTATATTAAAATCGTATAACCTAATTTCACTTACAATTTGTCTTATCCCTTGCCTCCACTGGGTAGGCGCCTGGGGTCATATCTATTTTGTCTGAATCATTTAGTACAGGGGTATCACACCTATATAGGCTATGTAAGCTCACTCATTGCGGAGGAATCATTTGGTACAGGGGTATCACACCTATATAGGCTATGTAAGCTCACTCATTGCTGAGGAATCATTTAGTACAGGGGTATCACACCTATATAGGCTGATATGTAAGCTCACTCATTGCTGAGGAATCATTTAGTACAGGGGTATCACACCTATATAGGCTGATATGTAAGCTCACTCATTGCTGAGGAATCATTTAGTACAGGGGTATCACACCTATATAGGCTGATATGTAAGCTCACTCATTGCTGAGGAATCATTTAGTACAGGGGTATCACACCTATATAGGCTGATATGTAAGCTCACTCATTGCTGAGGAATCATTTAGTACAGGGGTATCACACCTATATAGGCTGATATGTAAGCTCACTCATTGCTGAGGAATCATTTAGTACAGGGGTATCACACCTATATAGGCTGATATGTAAGCTCACTCATTGCTGAGGAATCATTTAGTACAGGGGTATCACACCTATATAGGCTGATATGTAAGCTCACTCATTGCTGAGGAATCATTTAGTACAGGGGTATCACACCTATATAGGCTATGTAAGCTCACTCATTGCTGAGGAATCATTTAGTACAGGGGTATCACACCTATAAAGGCTGATATGTAAGCTCACTCATTGCTGAGGAATCATTTGGTACAGGGGTATCACACCTATATAGGCTGATATGTAAGCTCACTCATTGCTGAGGAATCATTTAGTACAGGGGTATCACACCTATATAGGCTGATATGTAAGCTCACTCATTGCTGAGGAATCATTTAGTACAGGGGTATCACACCTATATAGGCTATGTAAGCTCACTCATTGCTGAGGAATCATTTAGTACAGGGGTATCACACCTATATAGGCTGATATGTAAGCTTACTCATTGCTGAGGAATCATTTAGTACAGGGGTATCACACCTATATAGGCTGATATGTAAGCTTACTCATTGCTGAGGAATCATTTAGTACAGGGGTATCACACCTATATAGGCTGATATGTAAGCTTACTCATTGCTGAGGAATCATTTAGTACAGGGGTATCACACCTACATAGGCTGATATGTAAGCTTACTCATTGCTGAGGAATCATTTAGTACAGGGGTATCACACCTATATAGGCTGATATGTAAGCTCACTCATTGCTGAGGAATCATTTAGTACAGGGGTATCACACCTATATAGGCTGATATGTAAGCTCACTCATTGCTGAGGAATCATTTAGTACAGGGGTATCACACCTATATAGGCTATGTAAGCTCACTCATTGCTGAGGAATCATTTAGTACAGGGGTATCACACCTATATAGGCTATGTAAGCTCACTCATTGCTGAGGAATCATGTGGTACAGGGGTATCACACCTATATAGGCTATGTAAGCTCACTCATTGCCGAGGAATCATTTAGTACAGGGGTATCACACCTATATAGGCTATGTAAGCTCACTCATTGCTGAGGAATCATTTAGTACAGGGGTATCACACCTATATAGGCTATGTAAGCTCACTCATTGCTGAGGAATCATTTAGTACAGGGGTATCACACCTATATAGGCTGATATGTAAGCTTACTCATTGCTGAGGAATCATGTGGTACAGGGGCTACAGGGTATCACTGGCACGGCAGATCCCCTGATCCTGATAATGAAGCTATTGATCTGCAGTTATAGGCCTGGGCACAAGCACTTAGGTTCAGGGCACAATTACACCTGGTGATGGCTGTGAATAATAAACATATTACAAAGCTAAATTCTATTAGAGCCCTTGAGGTTACTCTCATTTTACTAAGTCGCATTAAAACTATCCATAAAGCAGAGAAACTTAACCACTACTAACCATATAATGTACA